>NC_088308.1:23435378-23738409 GCF_910592395.1 Lineus longissimus | reverse complement strand
AGGAGCTTATTCCCAGAGGTAACTGTAAATCTAAGTCAACTGTAAACCCTGAAACATCTCCACATTCTAATACCCCATGGCAAGGATTTAGATCACCACATCTGCTCAGGTGTAATATCTTACCATGTAGATTTCAAGTTTGAGATGTCGAATTATCTAATTTGATGAAATTTGATTCTGGGGTTCACTCTACATGTAGTTCATTCAGGGGAAGGGTCTTATAACTGGTGAAGCTGTCATAAGCAGGTAAGCTGCTACAAATCCCGTCCATCATTGAGGCTGAATTATTCTCATGATCGACTGATGTATACAAGGAGTAGCTCTTAGACTAGGAAGTGGACCGGCCTCAGAGAGGATGTTAAGGCAGAAAGAGTCCCCAAGCCATTCCAGCTGCTCTTCTTCTATAGTTAACGGATACATCGCCATCTTTGATATCCGAGATCGCAGCTGTCTGTAAACTTGCTGGGGTAACGAGGTCGATGTATGAAGCATTGGACCAAAGCTGACAGAAACTTGAAGAGACCAAGCTAAGGTTAATGTTCTCTCTCTTCCCTTCGGTATATTTTGATTGTTCAGCTTCATCTCTTAGAGTACTGTCAAGGGGTTCTGAACTGATTCAAGTATAATCATTCATGGGTATCCAAGTGCAATTGTTTACTGCTTTCTCCATTACTGTAAACAATGGCATTATCTCCTGTAAGTCTGACATGATGCAGCCAATTATTGGATCATCTTCGAGGCTGAGTTTATTGGTGTTTGGTGCATCAGTGCTGCGAATCCAATCTTAAGACATTTTATTTTTTGTTGCTGGTCTTGACAAAAGCCTGCTTGTGATGATTCAGTGAGCAACTCAGATTTCTGTGTAATTTGTGAAGTCCATTGAGGAATGTGCACACAGGCAGAATTACAGATGTTCTCAAGAATGCTATTTGACACTACTGACATGTATGTAATTTTCAAATTTCAATAAACATAGAGATTTTCCAGTTATAAGGTTGACCCAATGTTCGGTGATAGAAATGCATCTTTAATTATCTTCCCTTCCTACCTTCAAACAGTCCACATCTCATCTGCATTTTCCCATCATTTTCGCCCCCAAGGACCTTGTCCCTGGCTGATCTGAATAACTCAGATCTCTCAAAAATTGTAAAAGTCATCGTTTCAAGTAGTTCAAGTACTGGTGTCTTATGATGCTCCCAAACTTGATAACAAACCAATATCCCCCAAGTCATTCAAGTGTCATCAACTTGTCCTGAAGTGGGTGAGGCTAGATTCGCCAGCCATGTTGGCATTGTTCTTTGCCTTGTGACCCCCACGCCAGTTCTCGACAACCCAACCACCCAGCTGCACTCGGAGTCCACCAAATATGGAAATTAGGATCCATCCAACATTTAATTTCTAACTCCCTTGATGTCACAATGAAGTTTTGAAGATGCTGCCAAATGAATTCCGAGATGAAGATGACTTGTTTTTGGCCAGTTTCAGCAGCATCAGCAATGATTTACTTAGATTGAATCGGAGTTTTGATTTTGTTGTAACTACAATGTATTCTCTTCTATAGCTCAACCAATACAAATTTTCGGATTCTAGGACTCCTCCAGATGCAAAGAGTGGTATTTGGTTTACTTTTCTGTGTCATTGAGTTTCAAGGGGACAGAGAAACTACACTTCACCTCTTTCAAGAGCAAACCAGTTTTAATTCTTCTCTTCGAAAAATCAATGCAGTTTTTTTTCAGTGAGGATTGGGTGGCCAACTGTGTGTAAAATGAAGACGTAGATAGTTAGCTGAATAATGTATTTGAACAGTACTTTGGGCAAGTGATGTTGGTTGAAGGAGGTCACTTAGCACACTAGCGTGTGTTCAGGAATTGGTCTTTGTTTATCCGCAGAAAGCCCCAGTGCATCACTCCTTCAGTTACCTGTGCAGATGGTGTAGCAGGATCAGTTAGGCACTGGCCTTCATTCTGATAGGAGCTACCCCTTATCGCTTCCTAATGTGAATGGATAACTTTCGGATCAGTTTGAACACTTTATGAACTTTGTTCTACTTTGTAGTATCATTTAGAAAAGAAGTTGTGGATCAATGGATATTTAGCCTGAAAGTGAACATCCTAGCGTGAGAAGATGGATAACGAATAGCCAAGAACTTTGGATAATGCTTTTTCGTATTAGACTGCTGATATCTTACATTTGAACTTTGAAATTCTGCTTTTTTTCTTCAAGATGGCAAATACTTCAGGATTTGCGAGACTTTATATGCGTTGTGTTGTACCTTGCCTCACTTTGCAAGTTGTTATGTTTAACTTCCAAGCACTAACGTCTGCAATGGTTCTTGTGCATGTTTCAGGTGATCTTCAGGACCCTATCCAGCCATCTAGTGCCATATCAGGACCGCCTGTCGTTGGACTGCCGGTCTTCGTTCAAGAACCTGAAGATAGTTACTACATTGTGAAAAATAAGCCTGTGACTGTGATATGTAAGGCGGCACCCGCCATTCAGATAAACTTTAAGTGTGCATCGCAATGGATGCGGCCGGAGCACGTCGTGACGATGGAAGTTGTGGACCCTCAAACCAACATGAAATACCTCCAAGCAAGTGTCGATATTTCACGGCCGGATGTGGAGGAATATTTTGGTCTGGAGGGTTACTGGTGTGAGTGCACGGCATGGAACAACGCGCTTGGGGAAAACAACACGCCGGAGCCAACATCAGTGAAAAGTGGACGAGGTTACATCCACGTTGCATGTAAGTAAACAACTTCTTCTTGCATGATTTCTTTCTAAAATGATCAGTAGAATAGCTCAGCCAAGAAGATACAGTAGCCAAAGTCGGACTGACCAGAAGTTGTAGTCTGACAGTCTGGCAGCTAAAAGTCTGACAGTAGATGCATCTGACTTACATTACCAGGATCAAATCTGTGCATGTTTCTTGCTAATGCTTTTCGATTCACCTAATTTTATTCCTCCACACGTAGATTTGCATGAAGCTGTGGATTAACTGTTACTGAAAATTTGTGATTATAAGGATATTCTCATCAGTTGGATATCATTTTGATAATGGTTACACATCCAGATGAGTGTACCTGACAGTCTGCTGGTGGAATGGAAGATGCTTAGATCATTGGTGCTGCAGTATTTGCCTATGTTGTTTTTTCATCCTTCAGAATTGAATTTTTTCATAAGTTCAAAATTCTGAAAATTTTTTGGGACTGATGATGTTGCTTCATTTTGAGCACAATCTCAATGTCCAAGAGAAGGCATACACAGGACAAGTTAGCATGAGAATTAGGATGATGGCTAGACAAGAAGGCCTATGCTTCAGATTGTCAGGACAACTTCTTTGCTGCTAATCCAAAGTTTTAGAAAACACCTAAACATGAACGCGTCAGTTGTATCCGATTTGATGACCATCAACCAGCTTCTCTTGAAGGTAACACCTGAATCCCTGGCTGCAACCATAATTACTGATGCAAGAGTAGAACATACTGTTGTTTGTTCAGATAGATTGCTAATGACTTTCTAATTGGGGACCCTTGGTCTAGCCTGCCCTGGTGCTATATGGATGCCCCATAAGACTGCTGCAGGTGTGTGGGGAGCTTCTGTATGGTGGGGACGCATTGCGGGAGTTAACAACTGCAGATGCATGGAGAACATTGCACTGCAGTAGTTACTGTCTTCAGGTGTATGGTGACCTGTCCTTGCATTAAGAGGCAACCTGGAAACTTTGTCATGAAATTATCTAAGAAAACATCCAAAAGAAATACAAGACTAGCCACACTTGTCGACATCTGGCTGCAACGATTATATTTCTAAAGATCCATCAAGTTTACAAAACTCTGGTGAAAATCCTCCTAGTTTGATTCAGGTAGATTGAGTGAGGATTTGTGAAGATTGAGAGGATATTGGTTGCATTTACTACATTGTATACAGGGAATCGATACCAATTTAGCATGAACTGATTGTGGAAGGCTTTGGAAAATAGCAGATTTGTACACATGTTCCTAAATAAGTGATGCCTAGGCAAATAACTACAGTGGCAAAGAAATGTTCAATATCATAAACTGTTTATTAAATATGTCAGGTAAGCTCCTCTTCAAAGCATCAGGTTCTATTTTCGTGTAGAATTGTATATTTTGTAGTACAGATCACGGTAGATCAACCTAGCTAAGTGTATGCTTAGTTATATCATCATCATTTCTTTGCTATTCAGTGATTTGTAACTGTTTCAATATTTCATGCATACCAATCAAATAGTTGACATCAATTGAGATATTTATGTCCTTCTTATTCCAGTTCTTTTGAATTACTGAAAATATATTGGTAGTCATAGATTACTGAAGAACATACTTATGTACCTTAAACAACACAACATTTTGCAGCCAACCTTGCAGATTTGCGCAATGTTGACCAAATGTTTCAGTCTTTGGTTCATTCAAGGCAAATTTCACCTGACCTTCAGAAATCTGCCGCTAAACATTAAACACTTTTATCTTATGGGCGTTTTGTGGCAGTACAAGGTGTGGACTATTATTCCGGAATCCGGAAAAAAGTTTAGATATCCTGCATCCATTCTTCAACTTTTGCAGTTCATTAGTTATTGAAAAGATAACTATTTATGCCGAAAGCATGCATGTATGGTGACCTGTCCTTGCATTAAGAGGCAACCTGGAAACTTTGTCATGAAATTATCTAAGAAAACATCCAAAAGAAATACAAGACTAGCCACACTTGTCGACATCTGGCTGCAACGATTATATTTCTAAAGATCCATCAAGTTTACAAAACTCTGGTGAAAATCCTCCTAGTTTGATTCAGGTAGATTGAGTGAGGATTTGTGAAGATTGAGAGGATATTGGTTGCATTTACTACATTGTATACAGGGAATCGATACCAATTTAGCATGAACTGATTGTGGAAGGCTTTGGAAAATAGCAGATTTGTACACATGTTCCTAAATAAGTGATGCCTAGGCAAATAACTACAGTGGCAAAGAAATGTTCAATATCATAAACTGTTTATTAAATATGTCAGGTAAGCTCCTCTTCAAAGCATCAGGTTCTATTTTCGTGTAGAATTGTATATTTTGTAGTACAGATCACGGTAGATCAACCTAGCTAAGTGTATGCTTAGTTATATCATCATCATTTCTTTGCTATTCAGTGATTTGTAACTGTTTCAATATTTCATGCATACCAATCAAATAGTTGACATCAATTGAGATATTTATGTCCTTCTTATTCCAGTTCTTTTGAATTACTGAAAATATATTGGTAGTCATAGATTACTGAAGAACATACTTATGTACCTTAAACAACACAACATTTTGCAGCCAACCTTGCAGATTTGCGCAATGTTGACCAAATGTTTCAGTCTTTGGTTCATTCAAGGCAAATTTCACCTGACCTTCAGAAATCTGCCGCTAAACATTAAACACTTTTATCTTATGGGCGTTTTGTGGCAGTACAAGGTGTGGACTATTATTCCGGAATCCGGAAAAAAGTTTAGATATCCTGCATCCATTCTTCAACTTTTGCAGTTCATTAGTTATTGAAAAGATAACTATTTATGCCGAAAGCATGCATGTAGAAACTGTGTACATTCCTGCACTGAAGTACATTTTACCACGGTGCAGCAGAACTGCCTTGCTATGCACCTGGTCTCATACCTGGATAATTTAACAAAATAAACTTTGAAACTTGAGCCAAACTAAAAACACAATCCGGGGCAAGCTTGAAAAAAGCATGCGTCATGGTGAAATATAATTTACTTTGACACAGAAAGCACTCTATGAATTAAAGGGTTTATAGCCATGAAACCATTAAAGGGGCAGTTGCCTCAGGAATACAGTCTCACAAGAACAATTTCTTTAAAGTAAATTGTTCTTTACTGCACTACTGTCATAAGCATGAGGGTAGAAATGAATGAACCAAACATTTTTATCAACATGGAGTTGAAAACCTTATTCTGTGAACTGCATCAAATTACAAACCACATGAACAAGTCTGTTTAAATGTCTTCTGTCAAATCTCTAAATCCCTGGCTTAGGACTCCCCAACGCCCAAAACCAAGCAAAGATAATGATGTTTAGTAGTTTAATTTGCTATTTAAACTTTGGAAGGAGGGGAGGTGAAAGGCATGGGCTGTTGTGTCAGATGTTCCATGGTGGCCCATGACCCGAATGCATTTCAGCACACAACTTAGAATTCTCAAGTTTACATTGCCATTACCAGATAAGCTCTTGGTAATTTATAGTCGCCTGCAGTGATGGTTCAGTGGTTATTCCATTGGACTTTTGGTAAACTGAGAAGGACTTGCTAGCCATTGTTTTTGCAAGGTCAACTGTATACCTTCAGAAACAAGTATCACATGATTCAGTTGACATCTTTTTAAAGGTTTACACGTCTGTACCAGTAATACTAATGGCGTACCCCTTTAAAAGCCAGCTGAACAAACTGGCAAGGGAAGCTGCAACAGTAAATATTTTGTGTCTGATTGATCCGACTTGTTTTGATTGCCAGGTTATGCCCTCATTTAATAGTTGTGTAGAATACCATGACTTTGACATCTTAGCAGATAGTGTCAAGTGGAAAATGCAGTAATTGACAATCATCTGTGTTGCTTTCTCCTGTTGCTGATCGAAGACATCCTGAACCCAACAGCTAGATTGGCTAATTACACCAAAGTTAAAGACTTGAAAATGATTGTGAAGGTATTAAAAAGAATTCACATTGGTGAGGTTCTGATTTTTACTTCCTGTAACAAGGGGTTTAAAGCTAGGAAATCACCCTGCAGCGATGACTCACCCAGGAGCCTTACAGAAGATCCTCAAACATGCAGAAGATGTTGTTTGCAGTGAAGATGTTACCTTGCAATTACATTCACTTTGCAACAGGAACTTTGAATCTTGTTGTTCACCTCATGATGACAAAGCATCCAAGACATCATGTCATACAACGGTATCATTTCCTCTCAAAGTGGCATCAGATTCGTAGTGCCCGTGTTCAAAAACACTTCAAAAAGTTCTCACCTACAGTTGTGGACATTCAAAACGGAACAAATAATAATGTTGATATACGTTTATTAAACTTTACCTTGTAATTTTTGCACAGATTTCCAGATCATATTCCATACTAGAACACCTCTATTTAAGTTTGTAGCATGCACTTGAAAATCACACCCAATTTTGCTGAATATTAGACGCCTCTCGAATCGTGAAAAGCGCTTGGGATGTTAATTAAACTGCACCTTATGATGGCCGTTTTGAATAGGGAGCAGATGTAAATATATAGATTTGAGGATTCTATTGTTCTGTATCTCTGGAGGAGTATTCAGCTGTGTGCTTCACTGTGTTCAAGGTCACTTTCCTGGGTCCTTGACAGCCAAACTGAGAAGCGACATCGGGAAAACAAAGGGTTACACGTGGGGAATGAGACGCCTTGCTCTCTTGTGACTTCTGATGGTACTTTTGATTTGGCTTCTAGGCAGGAAATGAACAGACATTTGTGACATATGTAAACCGCTTTGTTCGATTTTACGAGTCAAGTGCACGGTCAAAGTATGTCCGAACATGTGCTAGGAACACCATCACTTGAACCTCTGGCTCAGTTTGTGTGCTGAGTCAACAAGTCATTTGTTTGAAAAAGAAATAAGACCCTCAAGAACTGTCATGATACCTTTTCTTACTTCATTGAAATTGCCTGCTTACTTTTGTGAATTTCATCTAAAAAACTTTATTCACCTTTTGGTACCTTGGGTAGTTCGTGTGTGAAGTCGATGTTTTTTGGTGTGCAAACTAAACAGATCCCCATCTGGTGATTTCGATTCTAAGTTAAAGTGAGTTATTTGAGGAAACAGATCAACTATATGACAGTGAACCTACACCTGTGGGTCAGAGTGTCATCAAGATTCACTTGGCAGATTATGAATCACCATAATGCTTTTCCTTCTCTACTATTAAGTGCTGGCTGGAAAGAAGAACACAAATGCACTGTCAGTGTTACAGGTGGATACAGAAGAGGTATGTCGGGGTTCGGAGTAAATTTCCAACAGTTTGGGTACGTCCCATGTTGTGCATCCAACAGACAACCAGACTGTTTCATTGCTTATATGAAGAGCAATTTTAATCTAATTTTCAACCTAGGGGCTGGCTGCCATAGCATGGAACCTGGACATCCTCCTCATTCATCATTGAGTCTATTCATCTTCCAATATGGTACATTCTCTGTCGCTTTGATCGTCTAAACACGCAAGCCCCAGTGGGTGGCCAGCTAAACCTTGGTCTCTCTCCCCACAAAGGTGGGCCACGCAAGCTGTGTCTTTCTCCCTACAGGCTATGAAGGAGCCTACCCACATGAACATCTTGATAAACCCATCACAAAAACTATTAATTCTGTCCCCAAGCTGTGGCCACAATCAGCCAAATTGCTGGCCAGATCAATGATAAAGTACATGTAGAGTTTGGTTTCTCAGTCCTGTATCAGTAAAAGATAAGTATGAATTTGCTGAGTGAGTTTTTATCAGTTTTCTGCTGATAAAGCGGGAATTTGATAGTCCAGTTTTATTGGTCATGTTGACAAAAGATAAGGCAAGTTTTTGCTACATTGCAGACTATAAAGCAATGCTGACTATGGCAAGTAAAGATCTCTTGGTGTTTTTACTGAAGAATTTCTAGCATTGGGGAGTTGCTGAAGGAAAGCTTGGCAATTCTGCCAAATCGATGACGTCTTCGCTATTCCACTCTATCTTTGTTTAAAAAACCGCTTCTCTTAGAATACACCAGCGAGGTGTATTTCATCCCTATGTTGATTCAAGATCAATCAACCCCTCTCCTCAGAGTTTACTTAGGTATGTTTGGTAGTGATCAATGCTTGGTTTATAATCGGAAGCAATCACTATCTTCTATCATCAACATATGTTGGAGAAGAAAGCCGCACTCAGTTGTCAGTATCGGATCGACCATCCTGCATAACTGACTTCTTTACCAGTGTATAATGGTTTCTATAATATCATAGTGGGTATTTACTTGGTGTATATGTCATGCAAACGATCAACCACCTGTAAACATCAAAATCGTTGAGCGAGAAAAAAGTATGAATTACTGCATAGTTTTTACTCATAGTTTGTACTGTGCATATTTTAGAATCAATGCACAAACTAAAAGAATTTGCAGGTCCTAGATACAAAATTGTATTCTGTAGTTGAATTTTTTCCTTTGACATCATTTGAAATCAATTTGAGTATTTTAAGTTTAAAATGAGGGCATTCAAACCAGGCTAGACAGATTCAAATCCGTTTCATTACCAGCCGAGTTCCTATCATTTCTTGCCCTTTGTGTCCGTGGAAGATGATAATGTATGCCTGTCACTTCAGGTGATTGACAGGTGTACATGTATCATTTGTGGAGACAATGGTCGTCATAACTCATTGTCCCAGGACTTTGGATCTGATCGATTATGCAAAATAGGTCTGTAATGCAACTCTTATGTAAAGAGTTGAGGCAAAATGAGATGAATGCCAACATTGAGATGTGCCGAAATTCCTTTTTTTCATATTTTTGGTGCAGAGCTTTGAGAAACACTGCCAAAAAGTGTACAAAATGGTTTTGTTGAAATTGTCAAAAAATACTTAAATACCTGCCAAATATTGGCAAGCTGATGGATGGTGGACATATAATCATTTGAACCAGTTTAGTTTTGATCGTCGGAAATGAATGTAGGTCAATTTGAAGATGTCTGCCATGGTCCACTCCATGGCTCCAAAAGCCCTCTCACTCGCTCCAACTGTTGAAATATTCTAAAAGAATTCAAAGTCTGTAAACAAACTAATCATTTTTTCCTCCACTTGATGATACTTGATAATTATTGTCTAGACCGATCTAAATACTAAGGTTGACTTTTACTTTTGACAACAGGATATGACCTGTGGTACGTTGTCAATCCGAAATTTTGGTCGCAGCACTTCCAATTCCAACCACACAAATGACTGAAGTGTACTGCTAACAATCTTTTGCTGGGAATGACTTTAATCCCTCGATCTCTCCACACCAATTGTTGTTGACTTCTTCAAACAAAAGAAGAAGAATGAGTCGACCGGCGAGGTTTCAAAGTTCAAAAAGCTTTGATATCCGACCGTGGAGATAATGTTCTTGAAGTAAAACCATCTGAAAACTACAAGGAATAATCTTTTTGACTTGATTGTCAGTTGAAATTGATTGTCTTTGTTCGACAACATAGTATAAACAAAACTCCTGAAATTCAAATCAATTTGGATTCAATTTCAAAATTCTGTGGCAAGATATTGTTTTTCTAGTTCATTCAAATATACTTGCAATGGGACTGGCTCCAGCCCCAATTTGATACTTGGATTCCACAATAATTGGTTTGTTCAATTGTTTGCATTAGACGAACTATCAAAACTCTTTTATGTCAAGTACATTTCAACAAGATTGGACATTGTCCCCGCGTATTGTTTCTGATGAACTCTCGGTTATGATTGTCGAAATTCAAACACTTCACTTTGTTTAATATTAGTAACAATAACAGTGACCGTATGCAATCCTTGTTGAAATCTGGCAAAATCAAATATTTCATGTTTTGAAGAAAGTTCCCATACTTGACTTTTGAGAATTGCTACTAATGATTCTGCTCATGAAGAATAGTCAATAATTTTGGCACGGATAGGAGAAAAGTGGTAAGCTTATGTCCAGCACAATGAGTTGACAATTGTCCAGAGACTTTCCGAATTTAAATATGATAATTTTCTGACAGAAATGTGAACCATATGCAGCTCAAACAATACAGTATTCAAATACTGCTCTTCCAAAACCTTATTTAAAGAGTACAGCTGACCCATTCAGTTCCATTGTCAATAAGACGCCAATGGCGCCATATTTGCAAAAAATATGGTCTGGCCCATGTCGAAACGAACAAACTGTAAAAAAAGCAATGACTTATAATGACATTTTCAATTTGATCTGCTTATTATTATTAAAATCATGTAATAGTTGAGGTAAATTGAGCAAAGTTTTTTTGTTTCATGAACTATTCCATGTCAGAATCTCGATGTAGTTTGAATGATCAGGGGACAGCACTTCATTTCATGGATAGGAAAACATTTATATTTGAAGTACAAATCCTCTGAGACATATGCTTATACTTGATCTAGCATAAGCTCAACTTAAAATACCTTTTGATTTCTTTCCAAATCAAATATTAACAGTCTAAGGGTATATTTCCTTTCTAAGAACAAGTAAATTATTGCTGCAGGTGATTTATGTCACTCTGCTGAGAGCCACCTATCATGAACACCTGTGTGTACCATACTTAATCTTTACTACCCCTCTGTACTTTCAATATCGTACCAAAGCCTTCTTATCCTTTCCTTCTCAAATTCGCACCATCTTAACCTGGACACAATAAAAAGTGCATATTGCATTGAAAATGTACTATCAACATACTTGTGATCTTCTGCACCCAGCTGCATTGCCAACGTTTTAAGCTTTGGTTATCATTGCAATTTCATTGAAAAATCTTTGTGATTAAGTGTGGTTTTTTGTTGATGCAGGTGCAGTATCAACCTTCATCTTCGCCTTCGATGATATCTAAATACTTGTGGTACATGAGTAAGAGTAAGAAAATCACACGAGTTGTAACTCGTGGAGTTAGATTTCGTAAGTGAAAATTATTGCGATTGATTACTAGTTGAATCTATACCTAATGTCAAGTTACTGATCCCTTGTTATGACAAATCCTATTGACTTTTTCCTCTGTTGACTTCTCGGAATACACCCTATGCGACAGCGTGTGTTACTTGAAATACACTGACCTAAAACTTCAACAACATTGCTGCAGGCAACATTGCAATCAACAGTCCCTTGAAGCATTTTAAAATGATGCTGCTTAGCCTTCTTATTCTTCCATGAGCAATTCAAAGAATGGCTGTGTTCCCTCACTGTCCCCTGGCTCCTTACTTGGTATAGAAGAGCAGGAAATGAGCTCTGAAACGAAAGGAAAGGAGGCATGAATCATGCATTCTCTTGTTGGTCCATTCAGAAATCTCCTGTTTCCACATATCTGTGATATAGAAGGAACATCTTCAACAAAATACTCATTAACTTCTCAAAAAGCATTGTTGTCACCTGAAAAAGTTCCCAGTTATCTCCACTGAATCTGGTTGCAGAACTTTGATCTACTGGTTCTTGTTCTTTCATATTTGTGATGAGTAATAAGGAAATATCCAGTCTTAAAAAGTCCTTTCCTTCGAGTTCGAATGCTCATCAATGTCACTATTTTTTCCATGAGCAATATTTCCCGACAATTTTCCCCTCACCATTGATGCTTTCGATAGTTTTGTTTTGCGGAAGTCATTTCGATTAGCATCCTCCAATTTCAAAGGAGTGAGTCACTTACCTTGGGACGGCAAGACGTGACAGCAAAATCACTCATCTTCTTGAAAGGATGTGCAACAATTGCCACTACTCATCAGGAGGGCTACCATTGACGGCCATGATGAGTTTGTGGTTCCTGATTGGTAAGAAGAAATGACGCAATCACACTCTGCATTGAAGTACTTCTCTGACTGTTGCTGCATTATCTGAGGAGACCCGACTCTCTATGAGATTGTCTTCTTTCATTGTAGTGCATTTTACCTTTAGATAAAATGTTAGAATCTTCAGGACATGATTTTGATGACCTTGAAAGCCCAATTAAAGCATCATCATTTCGATGAAAACCCTTGCTCTTCTACTGCATACTCTGACCTTGATATTTGACATCCAGAATTGCACTGTAGATACACAGTGGTGCTGCTGTTATGGCTGACTTCAAGTGTCAGTAGTTGATTTTGTATATTTCTGAAGCTATACACAAGATGCCGAGCTTGGTAGTATAACTTGCCTCGTGTCTCACCCATGGTGCATTCGTATCATCGAATCGGCAAGTATTTCCGTCAAAACAACTCGGCAAGTTCGCTATTTACTGAGTAAGCACCGCTACCACTATAAATAGCTAGAAAGATTGCAGGTTGCATTGTCTTATCGTTTCATCTCATGCGAAGGAAGATTCAGGTTATGTGACGATGCCTCTAAGCGCATACAGAGTCGTATTATTGCCTGTTTTTCAGCTAATTTTTCCTGCCTCGAGTTATTTCTATTGCTTCTTTCATAAACATCTAATTGTGGCGGAGTAGAGGAAATTACCCATTTGTTATGGTGGAATGTTTTCACATGGTTTGCAAGGTTGTGCTTTCCACATAAGTCTTTGACATTGAGTGCTGTATGAAGTTGGTGCTTGTAAACGACATGTATGATTATCATATAAGTGAAATGGTGATGCGTCATTTACAACGCTATCAACAAATTCCGTCTTCATCCAACAATAATGTTTTGGTCTGCCATCAAAAGTAATTCCTTTGACCGCAAACACAACTCGGATAGAAAGCACTTGAGTTCGAGAGTGGCCGTCTTTGTTAAGAGAAGCGACAGTTCATTCCTGAAAAAATTGAATAAGGACTGACTGGCTGAGCCACAACCCAACACCCCATTGTGGACCTCATCATTGAAAAACTATCCCTCCGTCAGTTCCTTGTCCATGCTAATCGATATCAGTGTTGTATCCCATCTGATAATTTACAACCCAACATGATCATAATGCATAGAGAATCGATCCTTCCGCCGCTAAGGTCCCATTAAATGCATGCTTAAAATCTGCGCGGTCAAGCAACAAGTCCAAATCGTAATCCAACAGTGTCCCAACTGACAGCTGTGAGTCACCAATCACTGCGATTTTATTAATTTTCTCACTAGCGATCCTAATCAGAACAATATTCCGCACAATTTTTCCGATATCGGTATGTTGGGTATTTGTCTGAGCCAGTTAAGAACAAGATTACATGTACATGAAGGCGTCTGTACAACAGTACTTTCACAGTAATAATCATTTCCCGATCTCATCGATGGTTAATCAGGAGTGGTTATGTTCATGTTGGTCAATATTGGTGCAATGGTCATTCATTCATATCATCAAATGAGACATTTCTCTGATGACTGTCTGCTTACAGAAAATGATGGTCGATTAGAACTGAATAACCTAGCTTACAGTATTGATTCAAGTGAGTGAATGATGGATATTGATGTGAAGGTTGATATTGAACAATCTTTTTTCAAGCACTATCTCTAAATGCATCAATCCACTTATACACTTGGTTTTGAACCAAACTTTCCCTCATTCTTTTTCAGGGAATTGTGATTTCACAGGTTACCTTTGTAAAGGAATTGGAAATGTTGCTTCCTTGCTGAACTCCAGTTCGGAACTATTTTCAAGTCATCAATATGAGGGCCACATATTTTGCCAATAACTCCTTGTTCATAGAATTTATAATTTCTCTCTTTGCAGATTTGCGTAAGCGTTTCAACCGAGAGCCCATCAGCACTGGGGTTGAAATAGAACAGCAGGTCCAGCTCCAGTGTCTCCCCCCAGATGGTCAGCCAGTGCCTGAGGTAAGCACTCCCAAATACGTCCTTGTCTTTAGAATGCACTCTAGAGGATAGAGTGTATCAATGCAATTTCAATTTGTTCCCAACTGTGGCTCAGTATTTCTAGCTTCTCTGGTGGCATCCTCTATGAATCATTGGGAAAGTGAAAGCATTCAGTATTCCTGGGAAGGGGATGCTACAGGATTGTAACTGCTTGAAATGAGGACTTGAAATGTGTATTGCTTGCAGGACAAAGAGCATTTGTCGTTGTCTAGTGGTGTCACAAACCATCTCTTCATGACTCTATACACTCAGTGGTGCTCGGCCCCAAACCGGGCAGGTACCACCACGGTATTGTTGCCCACCGCCCCGGGGGCCTCGGTGTGCTATTACACTCCATCCTAACACGGATTGTTAAACATCTCAGTCAAGTGGATTCAAGGGTTTGTCCTATTACCTCCGATACAATGTTTCCGTGTCATGGCGTCTTCTTGAATAGTGTGATCTTGACATGGCTACAATGCAACATATTAGATTTATGCTGTACATAACTTTAAGAAATCAACAGAAAGTTGAGAGGTTTTCACCATCTCAATGGGGCGAATTATATACCCTTTCGTCCATTGTGGTTTCAGTCTCTTCACATCTTCTCGATCTAAGAGTTAAAAGTACTATTTGACTGAAACCTTGCCCCTTCACTGGGCATGATAACAATCGATCATGGTCAACTAGAAATCTGTTGATAGGGAAATTACTTTCTGTCACATAATGTATCTGGTTTCAAGTCACAAGTTCAAAGTGAGCAGAGAATTTGTCAAAGCAATCTCAAATGTATCTGATAAGGCATGGCATTAAATTACCCCTAGGTCTAAAAAGGTCACCATGGCTGGAGAACAGCCATTACTGAATTGTTCCAGAAAGCCTTATGAGCACATGGTCCCTGGACCATTTCATTGTTAAAACTCCACAAACTTTGATCCTGTCCATTAAGCAGTCCCTCTCAGTTCACTTCTGTCAGTCATATCAACACTTTTAAACTCATTTCTTTCTTTTTCTCCCTCAGGTTTTCTGGTTGAAAGATGGTAGAGTTATCAACACAAAGACCCAGAATAATTTCATCATCTCAAATGAGGGCAACCTCATCCTTACCCAGGCTCGCCTCTCAGACATGGGCAACTACACATGTGGGGCGCAAAATGTGGCCAGCAAACGACTTTCAGAACCTGCGAGGCTGACAGTTTATGGTAAGTTTTGTGAAAAAACCCCACTTTTTTGTGCATTTTGTAATGACACACCGCATAGAACTGACAATAACTTACATTATTTCAAATTCTGTATGACTCTCAAGTTAATGCAAATGTCTAGAAACACAACCAACAAACATGTCAAGGCACTTCATCAAATTATGGGAAATTGAGACTCCCAATTGAATGGCTGAAGCACCCTCACTGTTAGGAAAACAGACATATTTAGCGACAAAAAGTATCCACACTTTTCTCTGACCTATGTGAAAAATATGTGCTGTAGCATGTGGCCATATTTTGAAATATTGATTAGTGGTTTGAGTGCCCTTACCAGGCGTTTAATGTTACGTTATAATGATCAACATGGCCTCAGTGCATATTCAGCATGAAAAATTAATAAACAGTCTAATTAGGCTGTGTTTTACTTTCATTTTCTATTACCTTACTTAAAGTTAATATGGGATTTCTGGACTTGGTGACGCAAGATGGGATACTGGAATACTGACACATTTCTCCCTTTCCCACCCTTCTAAGCTGTCTGGAACCTAATTGTATGCATGTTTATCATATTACCTGATGTTCCAGCTTCAAGGAATAATCATGGATGCTTTTAGGGTAATGGTTAAACAAGAATCCTTTAGTCAGACTGCATCTGAAAGTCATCACATTGCTCATCAATATCTCGGGATACTTCACATAAATATTGTTTCTCTCATCCTTCCGGCTCTCAGCTGACCAAACACGAGTTGCCTTTCCTTGCCAAATAGTTGTCTTATAACGAGATCAATTAGAGTAATAAAACCACCTTTTGAATTTGAGTTGAAGGTGGTTGGATCTTGACTTTTGATTTGGCGGCTGGATCTATTGCAATATGACTGTAACCTTTGAAAGGCACAGACTACTGGAAGTCAACTGGGCTACCCTCAGAAATCCCCCTGGTTGCAGGTGTGATATCCTTGCTTATAGTCTCAGTGTGTTGAGGCGTTCAGAAGAGAAGGTCAATTGTATCGATCATGATAAGACTGACTTATTGTCCTCAATCAGTATTGTACATTTGCCCCCCCCCCCCCCTCAAATCACAAATAAAACCAAATCAAAAAATGAGTGTTACAGGTGATACAGCATAGTGGTTCCTAATCACTCTCACACCTGCCTTTTCCTCAAGCATCTTGCTATCATTAAGACTACGATGATACTTGATTTGCCTCACTAAAAATTGATCGAATCCAGGCAAGTCTTTCTCAACATGGAGTAATCTTTAAGTGATCCTAAGATATTTTCTTGGATAGTCATTATAGGATGCCAATTGGAAAAAATACAGTATTTACTTAATTGATAGTGTGGTGAATGGCAGTGGTTGTGTGTGCTAAATTGCTGCACACAAGAGATTTTAGTTGCAGTAACCAATACATACTGCCTGTTACAAAAATCAGTCATTTGCACTTGTCATTGCGCAAGCTTGCACTTTGTAGACGCTAAATCACTGACTTTCTGAACGCGAAAATTCTTTTACATTCTCTTTGCGGTCAACTCTCAGACTATTACGGCAGATAGCTTTGAGCCTGGCGTATTTGGTATTTGTCGGATGAGGGGTAGCCAAGCAAATCCGTGAAAGTGATTGGAGGAAATGACAGGTAGTTTACTGAATAATGTATGGCACACCTGCAGACGGCGGGGACCGTTACTAAATTTCAATATGTTCCTGATGCTCGCAAAACCGGTGACGGTCCTATCCATAAAGGGGATTGAAGACACCATCCTACCAGTTCGACATGAAGCACTCCTCTGTAGGAATCTGGTCCAGTTGGACATGTTGGAGCAAAGTGCTGTTCTATCTGATTTGTTGTAAGAGAGACTGCGCTGGGGTTCACAGGTTTTGAAGATTGTGCCGTAGTCCGGGTTTAGAACCTTTGAGGTGGCCCCTGTCTGCAGGTCATAGACCATTAAGCTTGTGGTATGAGCCACATTACTCCATATCCATCATAATCTCGAAGTCAGGACCCTTGGTACGTTTCCTGCACGTGTCTTTTACCTTCTTTAAGGTTAATCAAAATTCTTAACCTTGCGCCAACAGTTTTGATAAGAACAGGTCAACAAATTTGTAATTTTTTTTAGGTTCATGAATTTTTGTTGATCAGCATCGCAAAATATGAATGGCCTTTGTTGTCAAGAACAGCTAATTTCCTGTTAAAAGAAAGTTAAACATCAAACTTCCGATAATTTTTTGTTGACAAAATGTTGAATTCGTTCAACAAATTTTATAAAAGAGCTTTTGTTTTGAAGAAAATGATGACACAAATAATATTTAGTTATAGATCAAACAAATTTGGGACTTTGGAACTTGAACTATTTGAGACCCATTTCCCACTTTGTAGTCTGTATTTATCTTGATATAAATCTTTTAGATCAAATGAACAAATGGTGTATGATTCAATTTCAAAAGAGGATTTTCAGTATCCCTTTTGTGGATTATTGTGCTACCCCTTGAGTCAAAAGATGAGCATAAAAAAGAAGTCAAATTTAAAAATACAAGTTGAAAAACTCTTATTCCTGCTAACCTGACCAAGTGAAGTAGCAATTTTCAGATAGGCTGTTGGTATTGACATGGTGGACTGGCCCCTGACATACTTTTCCCGTACAATTTGGCTGTACATTGATGTTCATGCTGTTGTGCAAATGTACTCGTGGTTTGGGTCAACCTTTGATGAAATTAAACTCTGATGAGAATGAATCAGCTGTGTAGAAAACCATTGGACAAAATCAAAATAAAAGAACGGAGGTTGCCTTTGTTCAGGAAATTGAGGGTTATGTAAGCTGGGCGTGTCACGTCATTTTCATCTCATGATTGCAGTCCTTAACATGCTTAATGAAGTTACGATTAATTAAGGAATTTTTCGACTGAAATGTCCATTTTCCCTGCCTGATAATGACCGTAGTGAAAGAGGTTCAGAACAAAGCGAACAATTTTCGACTCGGCCGGTCGAATTGATCAAACCGAATGACAACTCGATTGACGAGATTTCAGCTTTGAAAATTGTCCACTGGCATGAATCAGTTGTCACCGAAATCGCGTGACTTGTCTGTCGGCGCTTTTGTTTGTCCGTGTGTCCTGGTGGTGTGTAATGAGTAAGAAAACATTGATTCGGCATATAGATGGTGTTACTTCTTTTGCGTGTATCCCTTGGTGTATCCCTTAGTGACGCTCTGACATGAAATGCGAACGAGCCATGAAATTCAGCATTGTTCACAAAAAGTTGCCCCAGATTCGTTCTGCTGATAGTGTAAAATGGGATATTTTTAGGGGCAATTTTCATATCAGGTTCCAAAGGCTTACGAATTCCCCACGGCTTGGCGACATCTACTATAATAGTTGGGTTCAGTAGCAATATTTTCATGTCGGCAACTTGAAAACTGAAATCGTAGACTGTAATTGTTTTTATTTTGACGACTGACTTCTAAAAAACAGAATGATATGAATCTGAGTGTGACGCTTTGATATACCGCTCTGCATCCTGCTGTGGGAATTTTTCTTAAATCTAGATGCGGGAGATTGATATAGACTCTGGCTTCATGCGCCAGGATGAGTGTGTACATTTCCTGGAAGAGCTTAGTTTGAATGATGGGTCAGATTCATTGTGTAAGGTATATGTCGTTTATTTCTCATGTTTCCTCCCCGATTATCCATCAACGATTAACATGATTGAGTTCTGCGGCAGCGATTTTTTCAAGTCCTTCATTTCTGATGATTTCTAACCTCAATGTCACCCGCTGTCCTACCAACTCGTCGATGAAACATCGATAGAATATGAAGTTTACTCAAATAACACTGATCAACTTGTATGGAGTATTTGTAAAGAATCAGTGTTTGCTTATGGCTTGAATCCAGAGATAGGACGACAAATCAAACTTAGCTTCTGGCCACTGTATATTCAAATTCATTGCTGTTGTAATCTATTAAATTTTGAAAAAATTTTGCTGATTGGAATTGAGCGGTACTGCTTCATCTGCCTCTCGTGCTTGTGTATGAAGATTTTTACCAGCTTCTGAAGAAGAGGACTTAACTGGTAAATAAGACAGACTGCTGTAAGTAAGTAAAAAGAGAGACCCTATATTCAAATAGCATCACCACTAAAATGTGAAATAGGGTTTATTTTCTTTTGTAATGTATCTGTCGTGGCACAGCATTTACAGAACAATTATCCCTCATTGAAAAACGTTGATCACTCCTTACGACTTCATCTCATCAGGAAGTGTAATTATCCTTAAAAACAGAGTTACTTTCGTCATCATGAAATTAAGATGAATCACACGGGCTAAATCACATCTGTTTATCAAGTACGTGGCCGCAATGTCAGCTTTGTTTTTCTCACAGAAAAAAAATCCTTTTTTATCCTGAAAATTACGCTGATAGGCTAAAGAAACAAAGACACGCTGCTGGGATAATTGGTTTTCAGATTCTGGTCTTTTGATTGGTCGAACTGGGTCACATGGCCCAATTAGTGCCCATTGTGCCTGCATCATGGACCATGTTAATGATAATGTTGGCGTGGTCCATTGTGTCACCTTGCACCTGGACAATGAGAGGAAAAAATCCATTCAAAATGACTGAATGGTGCTACAGCCTGGTTCGCAATATGATATTACAATAAGTGCAAGATGTTAAATATGGAATCAGACAAAATAACCTGTTATATGAACTTGTATAGTTTGTTCAGGAGTTTTTTAAGCCAATTTCTGGAAGTCTTTACTGGTACTTATTGAAAGCTCTGTAGACATGTTAGATTTCTACATCTGTATAAGCCGGTTGACATCATGTTCTCCATTTTTGTAAGGGATGGTAGCCAAACTACATGAAAAGTTGAAAATTTGCAGGAAAAAATAACTCCCGAGAAATGAAAACTGTTGTCATAATTTTTTGTGGGTGGCAGAATAACTTTATCAAAATGTTGAATTTATCCTCGAGAAGGTGGTGAACTGGATGATAAGAGTGTTTTGCTCTCGAGTCTTGAGAGGCAGCCGCCATACCTTTCACCTCCGGCTTTGACAGAAAAAAGGGGTGGCTGGGCTCTTCTGCAGGAGTGGCTTAAATCATCCGAAATTAAAATTGACAACCGGATTATATGTGTAATGTACATGCCCTCTGTGTTGATTGCCTATGTAAATGTTTGTGTAGGAGGAAAAAAGTTTGCAGTGAGACTCATGGTAACTAAACTTCACTTTTGTGTACACTAGATTTACATGAATCTGCTAAAAATGTACTGGAAACTTTGGGTGGAATTTGCTTACCTTGTTTAATTATTGGCCTGGGTTGGGTGGCTGATGAATCAGAGCAAGTTTGGACCTGGCCTCATATTCTGAATTACATTTCTCCCTAACTTACACTAAAATCCTGTATATCTCTGCACAATGATGCACAGGCAAGCCGGTTACATTTTCTGAAGTGAGCTTGTAGAGTTTTTCTTTGACCACATCCTGTAGCCCGAAACCTTAAAAAGTTTTTCTAATTAGATAGTTTGTGTAGGAAATTATGGGGATAATTATTCAGATATAACGAATGGTACCAACTCCAATCTCATTACCATGTAACAAGGATACCATGAGTAACATTTCACGAAATTGTAAAAAAAAACTTAACAAAGTTGTCGACATAACTTCCTCACAAATAAGACAAGTAGGCACATTCTAATTCCTTTACTCAGTACCAAAACCACTGCCAGCGGCTAGCTCAATTCAAATCTTTTTGGATGATTCCACTATCCAGTTGCGCATAAATTAAGTCACAGCAGGCAAATGTAAAAGCAGTGTGTTTGTCCTCAAGCAGACACAAGTAATGCCTGTCTCAAAACCTGACCCAAAGCCTAGTAGATCCCTCATATACACCTTCTTTAATCAGTTTTCCCTAGTTTCAGTAAAATGATTGCTTTGGCGTCAAATGATGAATTTGCTAGATTGTTTGCCAATGTTGACAGGTTCAAACTTTTCTCTTTCTAGTAAATGGAGCCTGGTCAACATGGAGCCAGTGGTCTACGTGCAACAGCAAGTGCGGCCGTGGAATGCAGAGGAGGTCAAGGACATGTACCCATCCTGCTCCACTGCATGGTGGTGCGCCATGTGCCGGGGAGGACTTCAGTAAGGTCCCCTGCACCAGTGTCTGCCCAGGTAAGACTCAATATGTAACATAATATCTTGAATAAAATCAGCTATATCAAAATTACAAAATAATTTATGATACAGTCTCCTTTGATTGTCATCAGAAAAGTTATAAAAAGTAGTTTTACTGTTGGTGATTGTTGATGTTGAATATAGTACACCTGGACTTCGTCATTTCATTCATTTGGTTCTGACTAGTTCATGTCTTATCAGAATATCTAAGCTGGCCCAAATTTTACAGTATGCAAATCTTAGAATTTGTGAATAGTGATAGGATTTCAAAGGGACGCTTTGAATCGGCAGAAATGTTGCATGTGATAAAAGATATTATTGCCCCAAATTTGGTTGTAAATCAGCCAGTCTTAGGTCGTTGAAGCCTGAGAGTAAAACTTGTGAAACAAACATGCTAAGTTTATGCTGTGGTCCCACAGTTGACTGGTTGAAAATCATGATTATGATTATGATTTAGATGACTCATCCTAGCGGTGGGCGATTCTAGTCCATTAGCCAGGGAGATAGTGTGTCCATCGGATGTGACAGATTATCAATATTTGGACTGCTTTTAAAGACCACAGCATCCGCAGGGGGTCAATATTTCAGATTCATTAATGTCAATCAGAACATGCTCAGTGATCTATTTTACTCTGTGGTTGTTAAAAAGATCTGCAAAAACATCTCCAAATGTTTGGGGTTTTGATTATTTAAATCAAAATTTGGCAAATTTGTTAGAACGAAATGAATGAAATGATGAAGCCCAGGTGTTCTATATTCAACATCAACAATTTATGACATCCCATTAAAAAATGCATAAATTCCACCAAATTCTGATGCAGTCCACTTCTTATCCTAACTCCCGCTAAAATATGGGGATTTGGCCTGAATTCTGACTGTGATTTTCAGCCCTCCCAAAGAGAGCAATCCCCCATGAATTAGAGCTAGGCAGCATCAGGTTCCATCCAAGGCAGATTGTCACTCCCGTTGACAATCTGGTGAAATGACAATCAAATGAAGCAGATGTAAGACCTGATGTTATCATCAGCCACCTGCCAGCTTCTTGATGTCATCAGGTATCGGTTACATAATACAGGAAATGAGAAAGAGTCGCATTTCATGCTCCCATGCCTGATAAAGACAGAACTGAGATAATCTCTCTGTCACTAAGTGTCTTGATCGAGGAAAAAATGTTACCAATTTGATATATGCTTTGATAACAGGACATATTTTTTCCTTTTGATTTGGACATGTTATAGAGAGAAAACTCGGCCAACAATGCTGGTTTCGATAAAGAAATGAATTGAATTTAGATGTTGATGATCGGTGCCCCCCCCCCCCAAAAAAAAATCTAACTATGGGTGAACTGAAACGGTGGATTGACAGTTAAGCTTTTGATATAAACAATTGTAAAATCAACGATCTCATTTGCTAGAAGACTCGAGACTGTTTGTTTCCTTAAACTTCATGATATTGAAAATGCCACTTACTCCTAACATGCACAAAGTTGAAGAGACTATTACATGAGGAAATGGGAATAGATTGTGGCCATTTCATCTTTGTTTAGAGTCAATTAGTCTCCATCATGGCTTGACAATGCAGTTCCTGTACCCTATCCATATTGACACTACCCTCGGGCACTTATGTCATTTAAAGGGAATCTCTCATGGAACTTGAATTATTTCTTAAGTTCAAAATTCTGAAAAATTTTCAAAGCCAAAACATTTTTAGGACTGATGATGTTGCTTCATTTTGAGTAGGAAAAAAACGAGTGAAAAAAATATTTGGACTTGTAATGGTAATCAGAGAGGAAACGATTCGGGACTGGCGATTCTTGGTCGTCATAGCTGGGTGGTCGCCAACCGGGGTTCCACTGTATTTATGAGTTATCTTTCATTGGCTATTATGCCATAAGCTATTCATGGGTTATGATACACAGTGACCAATCTCCTTTCCTTCATATTAGAGTCAGTTAAAAAGGGCCTCTGGAATCAAATCATCATCTACCCTTCATCGCTCAAAACCCTCACCTGTTCATTTCGAATCTTAACTAAACAGATTTACAATATTTGGGTTAGGGGACAGCACAGAATGGATGGCGGTGTCTCACTGCTTGTTACCAACAAATTACCAAGAAATACACTCTTACAAGAAAATACTTGTACGGGTAACCTTAAAAACAGCTAGGGGTTAACTTGAGCAATCCCCTGTTTGTCATCCCTGCAATATTGTCTCATCATCATTGTTTTAACTTAAAAGTAATAATTTCAATCTATTTTCCTCAATAAGTTTTTTATTGATTCAATTCAATAGCTTTTTAGGAGAATAATAGATGGCATGTATTTTCTATTGTGGTTACCTTTCTGATCAAATTACGGTACCCTTATGAAAAAACTTTTTCAAAATATTATTTTTCAAACGTCATTTTGAAGATTTGCCTGACCCAGGAGAGGTTGTATTAGAAGAAACATTACCTCAGACTTTGAATGGAAATGGAATTTTTATGTGGTCTTCTTGACTCAGAAAGGTACCAGCGCCCCTTTCAGCCTTTGATTTAACTTGTCTTGATCAACGGTTGAGTTGTTTTCGTCACCATTATTACCCTGTACCCCTTTCATTCACGCTTTCCCCCCACGGGAACAGCTATGCCCGGAGAACAAGGTAAGGGTGTGAATCGCCTCAGTATATCGTCCATAGTCCGCACTTTAACCTTGTATCATATTCCTGTGTTGCAAATGGGTCATTTTGCAGTATTTTGGTACAGTTCTGTCGTAGAGCATGTGATGTGACTAACAATTCATGGATAACCCTTCCGAGGAGATTATTGTAAGGGAAAGAAGTATATCAAAGTGTTGTCACAGTCACTATCATAGTTCTGGTTAGAAGTAACTCTACTCGTTGGGTTGACAGGGCATGTTACTTCAACCAGGACAGTATACTTTATCAAAAATCTTGCAGAATGACCCAAACTTTAGAGTTTCTGTAATGACATTTTGATGTTTCAGTGGTGTCGTGTGCTGCCACCAAGTGGCACTATGGTGGGAAAAGTGATGTTTCTTCAGTGTCTGTCTTGGTCGCTGATATGGCTTTGTGAATTTTAAAATACAACAATTTGTCTTGGCGTTTTTTTGGTGTATGTGAATTTGGTTGAGGACTGTAGTTTCATCACAGTACCTGTTGGATGATCAACGGGAGGTGGGGGTAAACAGAAAAGATACTTGAGCAGTTAACATCTAATGTGTGTATTCCTGGGTCTGGGAAACACAAATTTCTCAATAGTTTTCCTAAATGTTGTCGTTTCCTCCGCACAAGCACTTGAAAGGTTAATATTGGATACATCCTGGAAGTTGCTTTAAGTAGCAACACATCATGGGAATCTGAAAGAGGTACCCTTGATCTGATGAAGCATCTGAGCTCTTGGAATGTCTAGTTTGGAATTAAGAAGGGTATCTTGGTTGGGAGTAGCCAATAGCAAGGTGTAACCAAAATCTATCACATTTCCAGAGCCATTAGCACTTTGTTCTTTGACAGGGATATAAAACTTGCCCAAGCCCATTCCTTTAATAACTCCTGCATGAAATACAGCCCAAATACATCCAAAATCATGGTGAAATTACCATTTCCCTTGATAATAATCACCAAACAATGATTTTTTTCATTATTTTTCAGTCATTCAGTTGCTTTCTGTTTCTTGCATGGTTATCTTATCATCTTTTCTACATGCACACTCACGGTACTTCCCTTCACAAGTTGTGTTTTTATCTCGAGTTTGCCCCTCTAATGTTGTCTCACACCCCAAGATGTTGTTAGTGGTCGTCAGTCCCAGTATCGTCCCATCATTTTTCATTTCTTTCTTGAACAAATAATTTTCTTGAAAGCATACAATTTGCAAATTTTTATAATATAATGAGAGAAATTTTTTGAATTTTTTGATTCATTTTTTCATCATCATCAACCAAACCTCTGTAAACTCCCATCATCAACAAAACGCGCAAACGAACATACTAACATTTTTAGAGGTCGAGATCAAGGAAGGCTATGAAGGAAATCAGTCCCCGATATCAAATTAGCAACCAAAGTAATGCCCACTTCCTACGAACCCCAATTTTCCGAAATCTGGTATCATCAAGCATGAACATAAAACCTTAAAACTGAACATGTTTTTGAATTTCAGTACATTCTGCTATCTGTTTTGATACTCCTAGGCCCTAGGTTTACAGGTTTCTCTGTATGCTTTCAGTAAGTGGAGCCTGGTCCCCTTGGTCCTCCTGGTCAACCTGCAGCATGGAATGCAAGCATCATCGGCGGAGAATGTGCGACAACCCGGCACCGCAGCATGGCGGCCATTATTGTTTCGGCGTAGATTTGGACACGTTAAACTGCACTGGTGGAATGTGTCGAGGTGAGTTGTTTTATTTTGATACAAATTCACTTGTACAGAAACTTATAAATAAAATGGGCCTTGGATTCTAGGGACCAATATTAGCAGACAAAATATTTTTCAAAATATAATAAACCTTCATAGATTTCTGGTCATCGTCACTGACGTGATTACCAAACAGGATCATCCACATGCTCCACCCATTCCATGTTACACCTTCTACTCCAGAGTTAATGGTTAAAGTGAGAACTCTTGATTTTCACATCCCCCATCCCAATGCAAAGCAATCATACATCAAAATGCCCATGCAACACTTAAAACACTTGTTTCTCTCAAAACAAACAAGGATATTGAAAATCTTTACAGGAACCTGTGGAATGAAACCCTTGAGTTATTGATAAAACACTCAAGCTTGAAATGGCGCTCGGAAAATTAAACTTCAGATGTTGAAGGAGCTGTTCCTAATGATGTTCTGGTGAAGAAGACATCTCCAGAGACTCTGCCACTGATGACATTGGTCACCTAATAATGCCAACACAATAACTCATATTAGCTGATGAGTCATTTTCATCATTTTCATCATTTCGCTTTTTGATTTTCGGCGTGCTCATGAGGCTGAATGGACCGGGAGATAGTAATTAGCCAGGGTTATTATCGAAGCAGCACTGAATGGGGGCAGTCACAATATGTAATAACGGTTACACCATGGGAGACCTGCAACATGTTCAAACTATTGATGTTTTTTACCAAGATGGCTTCATGAGTATTTTGTAAGAAATGATGAGCAGAGTGTGTCAGCCTTGAACTCAAATGTAACAAGTGAAAAAGTAAAATGGTATTGCTTTCAGTAGTTTTCCTCTTTTCTTTATTGCTTTCTTGGCAAGTTTTGATGATAATGTCTGAGAAACTTTACGATATAACTTCTGGTTCATCTGAGGCTTAAAATGAAATTGGTTGCGACTTTGATGAAACTTTCTTGTGAGCAATGCATCATTAAATAGAAAGAGAATAAATGAAAGAGAAAAACTGACAAGCCTGTTTGCAAATTAGTTTCATTTTCTGCCTGAAGAGGTCAGAAGTTGGTTTAAAGTGCTGTTGGTACAACATGTATGCACTTATGTTTGGATTTCTTTTCTATTCTCAAAAATTTCAAAAAATAAGTTGAAAAAAACTCTGATTTATTGACAAATCTCAAAATACAGAAACATCGCAATGAAACACGAGTAACTTTCTACATCTCAAAATGACTTTTTCCAACTCTATCTAAGCGTCTATCCCACGGCAAGGATGTTTAGAAAGGAAGCTTTGCATTTCCGTTTTTCTCCGGTACCTCCCCATTATGAGTCAGAGGACCTCAGCTGGCAGTTGGAGAAATCCTAACCTTACAGTTTGATGATGAAAACACTAATGGTTTCAAATCTTCAAAGCCGAATTGGCAGCAGTTGACAGCCTGTTTTTAACTCTTTTGGAAAAACCAGGAAGGACTGATGTCAATGGTGGGTCTCCTCTGCTTGAGTTGCCAAACAATTCTGATAATTTCTTATGATTTTCTGTAAGAATCTGGCTTTCGAAGTAGAACTCGTTCAGAAAGTTGATGGTACCTACAGCTGTTGTTTTCTCAAATAAAATGGAGTGCTATCGTCATTTGCCTTTTTTCTGAAGGCCACAAGAACCACAAACTCAAGAATCTTGTTGACACAATGTTTGTCCATAGGATTAATTTGGACAGCTCAAATGTTGCAAGGTCGTGGTTAAAATGTTTGATTCGAGAATCTATCAAGGCTTTCGCTGAAGTCAAACATCCTCTGGGGTGTTTTCCCAAACAGGGACTTATCTGTATTCCTTTTGTCTGAAAATATTTGATCCAGATGCTAATATGTCATTGTATTTCAAAGGGATTAGCAAGTAGAAAAACTTAACTTCAATTAAAGTATTCCACGTAACGGAAATAAGGGCAGACTTTCCACTGAAATCAAAGTGTCCAAAATCTATAAAAACCATCAAAATTACGAGATTTACATCTGATGTCGTAATCTTCCACTCTATTATTTCCATAACAATAACTACAAATCTCTTTAACCGAATTGACATTCACAAAGCCAGGAAGTTCCCGTGATCTCATTGAGAATTTGACGTTTGGGGACATGTTCCATTGTAAACTTCGGCTTAGATCCGACCTGTGACTCACACTCACAGATTTACCACAGATATCAAAACGCTCCGTGCTCTGTGAGGTTTCAACAATTGAAAAGAAGATTACTTCGACTTGATAGACTTAAACATGGCCCGTCAATGACGTTACCTTCCAGTCCCAGCAAGGTTTATGACTTGGTAAAACATTTGCAATGACTCAGTTTGGATAAAAAATGGGGGATGAAGTGAAAATTTTCTAGGATTGTTAGCTTCATTTCCCTTCAAAATCTTATTTTCCTAAACCTATTTACAAATGACAGTGTGCAGTACTGGAAAAATTACTTCTGCGTGGATTCTTTTCCACATAACTGCATACTAAAATATATTCCACGACCCCTTACTTAACTCTTCATGTTCACTAATGAATATTTCTTATTGGGTCTTTTCAGATGACATGGAAATTTCAAGAGAAGGTAAGAAACTCTCTGTTATCTCATTAACGCACTTTCCTATGGTATCAAGCACAGGCTAGAATTGCTGTATCATTCCTGATCAGATCTCCTGCAGATTCTGTTCCCAATGGACATGTTCAACTGCATGTGACATTTGGCGGTGTTTGCTCAGTTAAAGAGCACCCTACCTGGCTACATCATTATCAGGTGCTCACCTGGGATGAGCTAAGCAAACTTTCCTGGTTTGAACACATGTTTGTAACTTTAGACAACTCCTTCACTAACAAGACACTCATTTTTATGTGCAGATGGTCTAGACAATATGTCGTACCATGTTAAACACAAATACGTTTCTATCCATCTGACTCCTTCTCCCTTCTTCTCTTAACCAAATTCACGACTTGAGAAAGTGAGACACGGGTCCCAAACTTTCTAGATGGTCAAGAAGGGGTGTCCATTGAATAATTACAAAAGCTACGTCCCTCTTTTCCCTGTGAGATGGATCCATTGCCAACAAACCAAATTTGATTCTGCTAAATATTGGTTAACTTTTTATTAAAATAGCGGTAGCCAGGAAAAGGGAGGGCAGACACAATCTCTAGGAAAACCTATAATGGGAACAAACTGATGGGAATTGAGATGCTTGAAATATATGAAGTAGTGTTGTATCTAATCAAGCAGCCAATCACAGTATATCCTGCCTGTTGGCAGAAAGTTGTCATTGTCTCAAGATATCATTTTCATTTCTCATTAACCGCTCACGTCACAGGCAAAGCAACGAATAAAAAATATCCATCCAACTTGATTAAATCTCTTCTCATGATTGGCCGGAGGGCACATCTCCTGAGGGGGGCCTCATTTCCGCTGCAGGATTGTCACGTAATAATCACGGAGATACGCCTGGTGCATTAAGCCAATCAGGTAGAAGCATAAGAGGTACCCAGGAAAGGGAGCATTAAGTAATTACCGATGATAAACACAGGAGATGAGCACGGTCTATTATCTTGTCATCACGAAGAGTTTGGGACCCGTCAAACGTTGCATGCACCTTGAAACGAAGTTTGCACATGTCACTAGAATCATAAGTGGAAATTCCTAAGTCCTGTAAAAGTGATATGCCCAGATTCTTCATCTACAGAAACTGGCAACCCAGCCTTTTGAGCTAGTGGTCAGCCAAGTAGACTTGGTTCGAAATGTACGTACCGAGCAGCAGCAGTGCCCATTTCCCTAAAAGGCAATTACCGATATGCATGTCCAATTCAACGATGATGATATTGAAGTACTAAAAACCAAAATACTGAGTAAGTTGTTGCTTGTGGTGTAACGTCATGCAACCAGACACTCGGGGATCTGTGACACTATAACCACAGGGTTGAAGATGTATCGGCTTTTGTTTCGAATGCTACCCCAGGGTTTTGGGAGACTGACTAATGTTTAATGATAATACTTGCCATTCTCTGGTCTTTACTTAAACTGATAGTAATGTCTATTACTGGCTGGCCCTGGAGGGTTCAAATGACTAATGTGTGATCCAGTAGGCTAGCTTCTATAAGCTGTCAGCTTTTGGTTTGGCTCTTGAAGGGACAGGAGGATGGAATAGCAATATGGTTGCAATTATGCATCAACTGCAAAAACCACACAGGACTGTATCACATCATGCAGGTTTATTGCAGCTGGTCATAACAAAAAGGCTTTTCATTTTTCATCTATGATAGCTATTGCCTTAGGGGTGACAACATGACTAATGCAAAACTGACATATTTGATGCCTGATGTTTGCAAAATACAGTCCTCTTACAAAAAATTGCAATCATTTTAAGTGAAAAACTGAGTTTATACTCTTTGCATTGATGTTGTAGTAGAAGATACTAATTAATTTTGTAGGAAAACTTCTCCAACTTTGGAAGTTGTGAGTCATGTAGGATAATCCCTTGAAGATGTGTCTTTGTTAAGTCTTGAGGCTTGTCACACCCATGTCTTTACCTCGAAATATCATGTGTTTCTAATTACGGATGGACACCTTCATGGGAAGGAAGGTTTTGTCTTACGCTGAATCATGCATAAGATGAAAGGAGTCTGATTGACACGAAAGTCCCACCTGATCAGCAGAACACAAGTAAAAAAACAAATTTGCAAATTTCTTTTCAATGTTTAAAAACTTATACATTTTGTGTTGATTTTCTTATTAAGTTCTTTCGATTTCCTTTCGGTCGACATTGCCTCTTCATTCTACGGTGTGAAAGGTTGTTGCTTAGGTGTTTTCTTGACACCTGCTTGATTGGCATCAAATTAGTGTTAATTAGTTCAGTAATTACTTTTTCCTCTCAGTCCCTTGGTGGACAGCGATATTGCGTAACAGGTGCAAAAATCAATGAGAATGTTGGTTCAAATTGACACCACAAAGGGAGGGGAGCGTAGTGACTCATCCCAACAAATAGCCATAGTCCGCAGAGACTTTTTCCTTCAATGATTTCGACTCGTAATCAGCGTGTAATAGGAACTTCCTTAACAATATTACGTATCATCTCTGATGAATTTGTTAATATAATATTGTCCGTGGGGATTTCCGGCAAATTGACGTGTGTGATGCGGTTGATGGCATTCTGCAACAGATGATGGGTGGTGCGATGAGGGACTTTGTCTGGTCTGACAGCAACAGACTGGGCTTTTGTCTGACACTGATAGTTGCTGTTTGCTATGCAGAGGATGAACCATTAATTCCCAATCTGAATTTTCATGTTGGACATCATATTGACAACTGGAGTGGAAGTAAAGATTTCCTCACTTTTAGTTTAAGGAAGTGATTCTGAAGTGGAGACTGAACACAGTGAGGGTGGAGCTAGGCCAAAACAGAGGTTGTATGTGAGATTTTGGGCAAATGACAGTCTCACCCACAGAGAGGTATCATTTTCTAAAACACATCAGACTATACACCTTTCCAGAAATGGGGCGCTGAGTGTCCGAATTAGTGATGTCATAAGGGGAAACAAGGCCTTATGGTGGAGGGACAGAGGAGATAGTCATGGTTGACTAACACACTTGAATGCCTTTGATGACGGACAAGGGGGAAAACGTTAGTTCCAATGCAAGCCACCAATTTCGGGAAGCATGTATAAGCAGTTGGTTGCCTTTCTGGGAAGAAGTTGTGTCCTCAATGTTTCCTCAATGTTTACAACACAATTACCTTGTTATGCCTAAAATAAAGTTACCCGAAACCGAAAAAACTCATGAAATCGAACTTTGAAATAAAACTTGATGCTTCATTATTTCCTGTCTCCTGGCTGGGAGAAGTCACCCAAAGCAAACAGCATTTGATGCTTTCCTTGTTCTGAGGATGTTGATTTGAAAGAAGTCCCCAAGCAATGTAATGAATGACTAGTCTTCTGCTTTGAAATATCACCTGTTAACAGCAATCACCATTGATACCCCCTGATCAGTTGCCTGGGAGCATATTTTTTTGAAAAATGTTTCAAATACCAGAGCAATATTTTCTATGATTCATTGAGATAACAACAAAAACGACCAACACCGAGTATAAAACCATCCTCCTTGCCTGTGGCCATAAATGCGTCATTGGACAGATCACAAACTACAAATTACAAAAGTCAGCGCAACACGATCTAAAGCATCAGGTTCCTTCAAGAACACTGGGCCCCCGCAGAACTTTCATGTATCGTATCGTGAGTCATTGGATCTTGATCAATCCTGGTCCCGCTAGACCCAGAAGTCTTTCTTTCCTTGCTTCACCACCATTTGGCACAGCGGCAAGTGATTCTATATAATGGCTTTCATTGGATTCACTCGATATGGCCAATTCCAACCGCATTGCTGAGGCTTCAAATTTACGATGATTGGAAATATTTCACATTCTTGCAGTTTTGCTAATTACCACATGTTGAAGCTGCTAATTACTCTTCTGTAATCGAGGAGCAGCATCTTAATATGAAATAGTGACTCTAGTTTAATGAGACGAATATCGACTTTTATAAATTAACTGTCCTTTGATGGGTATGCTACGCTATATGCAGTGTACTAAGGCATCAAGAAACTTTGCTGAAAGAAATGGTATTGTGCTAAGATGAGCAGTCAAAATAACCTTGATTTCTTCAACACAAATTTGGCCAAAGTCCTGTTCGAGTCATTATTTCTACATCCCAATCTCTTAGCTCATCACATGTCTGATGCATCTTTTTAATATCCTGAAAAACATCTCTAACGGTCACTTTTTGTTGCAATTAGTGTCGGGACTCGTCATGAACGATCACGAGATCCCACCAAGTCCCTTTGTCTGCATTGACATCGACAGAGGAAAGCTGATTATCTCTGAATGATTAAGACATGATTTGTTCTGCGGTGCTTATCCTGGCTTCATCAGAGTTGCTGATGATGAGGCTTGACCGTGGTGACGTCCTCAATGCTGCTCTGATGATGAAAATAATCTTCAAACAGTCATGACAACGTGGTCCACTATAGCTCATCTTTGGTGTGTTGGCTGTGTACAGCGAAAAGCTTTGTCTTGTGGACTAATGCACAGGGAATTCGTTCATAAATGAGCTGAACTATCAGGTTGCTCGAATAGTAATCTTGTATGGGAAGGTACTGTGCAGTGAGGAACCAATGAATGGTCCTGTTATGTTTTTCTTTAGTTATTGCCTGCTAGTTCTTCTAAGAGAATGGTTCCAGCTAAGCCACATCAGAGCTGCCTGACCAGTCAGTTATATAAAGTGCCTCCGACTCAAAAATCAGCATCAAGATAGTGTTCATGCAGTCTTCATCAATGTCATGAGTCAAACCTGATGCAGCCAGTCAAACCACTCCTGCTGCTGTGATATTAATTGTCTCTTAATTGACCTGCCTCACACCTTTGATGTGGCTGCTCACGCCTAATCAGACAGATTTGCCAACCAATTTCCGAAGATAGGCTGGTGCATCATTGGTGCATCATTATTAAACGATGTTTTTGAAATGCTTTCATCTCTGCGTAATTCTGATAATATGTTTGACCAATCAGGGTCAATCCCTGGAGGTAGAAAGAAGGTCTGGCGAAAGTTAATTAATTGTACAGTCGTGTGATATTATTTTTTCCTGACAGATTTGATTGATGGACCATTTAGTTTTTACCAACTTTTGAACAGTTGTATCGGTTAGATGTGATCTGTAAGCCAGTTCTGAGGAAGATAAGTAAAAAAAGGCAGCATTTGTGTAGCAGGAACATGATTCCTCACTTTGGTGAAAGAAAGCCGCATTGGATGCTCTGCGTGTGATCAGGAGATGTGCTAATGGTTTGTCTGTGATATACTTGATACCTCTGATCGTGGTTATGATCTGAGTGTCCGAGCAATCACGCAGGACATGTGATGTCTATTCTCTCGAGCAATCACACTACTACTCTACCAGTATTGGCAAGTGAGGGGACTCGGCTGAGGAAATGTGTTTCAGGACATGTGATATCTATTCACTCTTTGTCACCGCTTTCTATCCCCAATCCCACACACCTTACTAATGCTCGTGTCTTTGTTGGTCTACCTTGTCTCAAATATAACCCTTCATGTGCTTCTATCTTTGCAGTTGCCAGTTCCATCTGGGGTAAAGAGAACATCGCGCTGTATGTCGGCCTGTTTGTTTGTCTGGCAGTCTTCATCACAGTCCTCATCATCATCGTATTCTTGGTTAGGAGGAAACATTCATCAGGTGTCTACGATGACCGTTACATGAACGGGTCAGGTAGGTCGAGAAGTATGTCGAAACCCAATTTTTTTCCTCTATTTTTTCACCTCACCTAATTGTGGAGTTGATCGTCTGATTGGGAAGTTTTTATTCTCTCTCACATTTTCAATTTGTCCTAAATGAAATGTTTTCACCCAACGTTGATGGCTGAAGCTCAGTTGATGAGCAAAAAAGTTCTACCTGAAGTAATTTCTGTCAGTTTTTTTGTCACACCTGATTTAGGTGTCTCGCTGTGTACTCGATGAATTGTCTAAATGACAGAGAAATGACAGTGAACATGTTTGTTATCTTTTTCAAAAAAATTGTTGGTTTTTGAAATTGACTTTTTCATCTTCCGAGACTTTTGTGATGTTGATGAACAACCTGACTGACAAAAATTTAGTCAGTTTGTTTTCTTGTCAGCACCTTCCTGACACCTTTGGAAAATCCAGTAATTAGCAGTCTGTGTAATCAATTTTGCAAATCTTCGTTGCTGTGGCAATAGTGAATGTGCGTCAGGCAGTCTCGATGGAACTGCCACTCAGGCAGTCACCAGGAGTTTAAAATCATATACTTTTTCCACTGTATTCCCCATTAATTATCGCCTTGTTTGTGACTATGTTTTCTTAATGCCAATAGGTTTCCTACAGTTCTTTCCTCATGTTACTCCTTCATATTGCCAGATATCAACCTATCTCGAGGAGACGAGAAGAAGCTCACAAAAGGACAGCAAGAGTTGATCTCCACCCAGCCTGACTTGACCCAGACAGTCGTGACCATCCCGAACCACAATGCCCTAGACACGCCCAACAACAATCACATCGGATCGATGGAAAAGCTACCAATGTTGCCAGCAGTAAACACTGTCTGTGTACCACCGCTCCAGAATAAAAACCATGTCAAATCACTTCTCCTGGATTCGCCCAATGAACAAATGCACTACAATTCGTTACCTAGAAAAGAGTCCAAACATTCATTGAAGTCTTCAACCACTGGTTCTCGGCCACAGTCAGTGTACGAGTCAGATGTGAACGCAACAAATCGCCTGTCTATCATATCAGCAAATGTCCCGAGTAATATTGATATTGAGTGTATTACATGGGCTAATGTCACAAGTGCTGGAGCCAGGCTGGTGCTGCCCGATTCTGGTAAGAAAAAACACTTTTTAAATTTGATTTAATGAAGACATAAGCTTGCAAGGGCAACACTCAATTCTAGCTCTAACCCTTTGTTTCCACTGAAAGATTCCTCTGAAATTATGGATTAACATACTGCTTAGAATATCAGATTTTTCCATCGACAATCTGGAAATAGTTTTGGCCCTAAAACTTAAGGAAAGATAAAAACATATTGACATGACCATTCCTTGGAAAGTTCTTGATCAGCACATTCCGCTGACACAGTTTGTGAGAAAAGGCAGTCTTCCTGGGATGAATCTATTGTCTTCTCTGTGTTTTAGGTGTCAGCCTCGTGATTCCTGAGAATGCTCTCCCCAAGGGCCGAAGTGAGGAAGTGTTCTTGGCCGTCTCCCGAGATGACAAAGACCGGCCCAAGTGTACAGACCACCAAACTGTGCTGAGCCCTGTCATCCTAATGGGACCGCAGGGCCTTCCCCTAAAGAAACCCGCCATCATAACTTTCCCACATTGTGCTAGTCTTAAACAGAGTGATTGGTTGCTGACTGTCTATAACAGCGAGACGCCGTATGATGAGCCACCGATTTGGCAGGTAAGATTGAATCCGGGGCCCAGATGCTCAAGTAGTATTGGCAGTAGCGCTGTAGTGTTTGCCCTGAAAATCCATCCAAAAATGACACAAATGATATATTGTTATAATTGATATCTAGACATGTCATAACCAATAAAACACTGCCAATGTAGTTGTTGATGTCGTACAGATGCAGCATGAAACTGTTCTCCCCATATCCACTGCAAATGACAGGCATTACATTACCCGAGCTGAGCACATGGTACCTGGACCATTTCATCTTTTCATCTGATTGTGTCTTCAGTTCGGATCAAAGGACCCAAACCGAACATGACAGGTCATGCCACCTGTGATAAAAATGAAAAACTGCACGACAAATACACAAAGTCTTATGCCACATCTATGCATTTGTTGCTCTTTCAGAGTAGAGTTGTTCGTTTAAGAAAAATCGTTAGAGCTATGATTTTCCTCTTTCAGCCGATGGTAACTCTTGGCCAAGAGACGATCAACACGCCTGGCTACTGCCAGCTTGACCAAGGACAATGCCATTACGTCACAGACTACCTGACCCGATATACGTTAATCGGTGAATCGTCCCCTGGTGGAAAAGGCGTGAAGATTCTGCGGTTAGCTGCGTTTGCGCCCCCTGTCCCTTCATCCATAGATTACAGTATAAGGGTTTATGTGATTGAGGACACGCCAGATGCTCTGCAGGTAATTAGGAAAAAGATTTTGTTGCAAAAGATGATAAAACAAAATGTTGAAGTTTTGATGGTGTGATATTATGTACGCTATTTTTTAAAAGTATTATTATTTAAACATATTTTTAGGTGCCTTTATCAACAAATTGCTCAAAGGCACCTTACAATCTAAGAAACAATGTGCTATAAGGTCATTAAATCATTAAAACGTAACTTATTGAGACCAGTATGTGTGGATAAATTTCGTCTGTTTTTGAAGTCTTCTCTCATTGATGAACATTCTTTTATCTGTTTCAGAGTGTTGTTGTAGTCGAAAACAAACTAGGTGGGAAGCTACTAGAGAAGCCGAAACAGGTTCATTTCCAAGATGGTGGTTTCAATCTTTGTCTTACGATAGAGGAACTCTTCCCTGGATGGAGGAGCAGAATTGCTGCCAACTATCAGGTACGTCAGCGGTCTTCAGGACATTTGATTTTGAACCCCATATGCCTAAGAATGCAGGCTGCAAAGAAGACCTGCTGTCAGTTCCAAAGCATGCATGGCAGGATGGATTGGAAACATGCTTAATTTGGCATATAAATAAGTAATGTAGACATGAAATGTGCTGACAATATTCATTTGAACAATTTGTCTTCAAACTTGAGATTGTTTAAATACTATGATTTCAGAACATACAGTATCAGTGTACTTATAAGGTATAGCGGACAGCAGCTAGTGTATGCTTTATGCCCATTATGGAGAGGGCTGTTCTAGCCCATACTTCCAAGATGCTGTATCTTATGAAGGCTTTATGTGCTTGCCCATTCTCACCAACAAAATTGTGATAATTGTTAGGCGAGAAGGACTGCTAAAAGGCTTGCTTCCAAATGTATCGATTCACAAATGCCTTGGACAACTTTGGTTAAGTTGGTCTTCACTGTCTCTTCTCTGTATGCATTGCCATGGGCTTGACCCAATATCGTCACCTAGCGGCTTTGGGAGTTTTGTTGCAGAAATTTTGGCTTTGTCATCTTTGATTCTTTGTTCAATGGCAGCAGCTCAAACTGAACTTAGTTTTCTATCCTGTGCATCTTGATGTGATCTGAAATTGCTGGCTGACTTTTGAAAGGTTTGAAACTGCAGTGCATCACTAACAATATCATTACAATCCAGCCAGGATGTTAGAAGACACACTTTATTCACAGATCAAATAGCTTTAGTCATAAAAAAACTTTTTTTCACTGGAAACCTTCTTTTCATTTTAGGAAATCCCGTTCCGGCATATCTGGAGTGGAAACCAGAACAATTTGCACTGTTCATTCTCACTGGAACACGTGGAGCGAAACCAACAGAAACTTGGTTGCCTGATCCAGGTTTATCAGAAGGGAATACTCACCAATCGCCAGGTGCTAAATATCAACTGCAATCTCAAAGAGGTAAGATCATCATCACGCACAATATTTTAAATCAAATTTTCAACTACCGGTACTATAAATTGAGGTATTCTGATATTCTGTGAAAAAAGTGAAATGTGTGATACAAAAGATTAGTACTCGGGGTTCCAGGGTTTGGATATTATGCAAAGTGGATGCATGGTTTTGAGAGGAACTGTGTTGGTGTTTACGACTTTAGAACATTAGACATCACCAAAGACCTAAGAGAAGATTTCTCTCTTGAAAAAAGAGAACATAATTTGAGAAGGACATCATTTGAGGACTCGGGGAATTCTAACGAAGGGCATCATCAAATTCTATTATATTGTGTTCTTATAAAACATATGTGCAGCAATAATATACTAATGTTCATGCATGCTGTTTTTAGACTTGAGCTACTTTAAAAAAAACCTCTTGCACCGCATGAAAGCTACTAATCACAAAATGATAGCTAGGGCATATAATCGGCACCTATACTGGTCTAAAGTAACGTCCTTTTAAATATGTGCGTTATTCACATGCCTGGTTCCTTCTTTCAAGAGTTGGGGTAACAGAACCACCAGTTGATAACTGACGTTACTTTTTGCCAAAAATGCTTCATTAGACATTGCTTAGCCTGTCCCAACCCGGCATAGCATCCCGCAGCCTCCTGACCTCTAGTTTCCCGGTGTTTCAGATCCATCTCATCAGCAACAGTACATTGATCAAGCCAGTCCATCATCAGAGGTCATCCACAGTCACAACATTAACCAAAAGCTCAGGGGGGTCCAGGGTGGCATTAGATTCACCTAAGCCAGCGTTCAGGTAGGTTTAGACAAACAAAGCCAGTTGTCGTATCAGAAAAGAGTTTTTAAAAAGGTTTCTGAATGAGAAAATAGCTCAGAAAGTACATCATGATGACCTAAATCACATCAAAATCACATCAAAACACAGATAGAATTTACATCAATTCACAACTGGTGCAAAATGTTCGGTCAGAAAAACAATCATTGATTTGAGTTGTTACCCACTAAAATAAAACCAATACTGAATGCATGGTACCCTTTTAGAAACTAAATTTTACACATGTATGATATGTCCCACCCTAAAAAAATTTTATCACAATTACTGACAAAATTGACTCTTGCACAATTTTCAATCTTATATTCTTTTCTTCAGTTAATACTCCTATGAGAACTTTGAATCAGGGCTACGATCAGCAGAAATTGGAATAAAATATCCAGATTTCAAATCCGATATAAAACTTCTGTAAAGTTACTACTAATTTGAATGCGTATAACTTGCAACTTCTGCTGATCACGGCACTAATTCAAAGTATTGTCTGACAATTTTCATATATACTTTTTTTTTCGATTCCAGGATTCCATGCTCCGTCAAGGCCAAGCTGGGTGCATTTTTGGATCCCCCGAATATGAGAGGTACTGATTGGAGAATGTTAGCCCACCAGTTAGGCGTAGATAGATACATCAACTTCTTTGCCACGAAATCCAGTCCAACCGAATGCATCCTCGATTTGTGGGAAGCCAGACATCGTGACGATTGTGCGTTAATGGAACTAATGAACTATCTGAGAATTATGGGACGCGTAGACTGTGTTGCTATTATCGAAAAAGATATGGGCTCGTGGTTATAGAACTTAGTAAAGTGGCACCTGGACAATAAGGGGTGCTGCCGAGTCTGAAGCCAGTGATGCAATTGTTTACGGTGTGTCAATTGGTTGTTTTTTATGGATTCTCAATAACCAAGTTGACATATCTTGGTGGTGCTCAGTTTCAAGGCTAAACAGCCAAGACTAGAAATTGCAACAACTTGGAATAATAAGTGCAGGATGGGGAGTTCGTTTTAAGGAACATTGTTAATGACCTGTAACATCGGATTTCACTACAATGCACGCAAGTTGAGCAAATATTCAGTGACTATGGAAAGAATTCTGTATTGAGCGGGATTTTCTGAAACCCAAATATAATCCATGTCAAGGTCGACGATTAAGACTATAGGAGTTCCAGTACAAATTTTTACAATTTGGACAAATTGTAGATGTTGATATCGCAATATTCTGAGGATTTTCTGAAGCGCGATGTTTTCAGCATTTGTGAATATCATTGGGTTGAGTAGATTTTCTTGAGATTTCGGTCATGGTGTTCTACTTTTAATGGTAAAGCTGAATTTGGAAGGAGACAATCAGTTTTTGCCCAATATGTGGGTAGAAAATACAGGAACAAAAATAGGTTTTCCAGGAACATATACCAGTTATTGCTCTGTAACTATTGATGCAATCAAGACACAGTACTTAAAACAAGAACAAGTAGCATATTGCCAAATGAAATGTTCCACTTCTAATGCTGGACAGTTTTAAAGATTGGTAAAGAGTAAGTCATTTAATGATACGGAATGACCGACTGTATTTGATAAATTGCTGCCGTGTGTTATTTGCCGTAAAGGTTTTATGAGTATATACAGGGTGCATAATGATCAACTGCCGACGTGACAAGCTGGGTGTTGTGGTTTTGTTGTCCTAAAGAGTAATTCAATGGCTTGTTCACTGTTCAAACTTTGGCAGACTCGCACTTCTCCTGAGATTATCTCCATGCTGAACAGATCTTAGAGCTTGGACATTTTCTAAGTTTGCAGTATTTGTCAAAAATAAACATATGTCGTATCTGCTGACCTTTGAAAGACTAGACACATTAACAAACTGTCTGAGATTTACAAACTATACTTCCTTCATCACTTTATCCTACTTTGTTGGTGGCAAAGTGAAGTTATACTTGCTCAATGCTGTCCGTGCACATCTTGACCCTCCAAGGTTTCTCTACAGGGAAAATTATGAGATGATACAACACAATGAGAGTCAAGATTTCCATGTAAGGAGCCAAATTCAATTCTTCACTTAAGGGTGTTCAATGGTTATTGACTTATTAGTTATATATATTTCCAATCCAGATGAAGCGTTATGATATACTGATATATGACTGTTGTGTGTATAGGCATAATCGTTGGAGGGCGGGCAGGGTCGAAATTGGACAACATTTTCATGGACACATTTCACAGATTTGCTGTCCGCCGTAAGTTAGGAGTTATGTGTTGAATTGGTAAATTTTGCACTTGGTTGGGGTAAGTTATTATTGCATTCAAATGCTAGCAAATTTCTTACAGATGTTAGTGATGCGAGACTTTAAATGTTCCATCCTGGACTGAATAACGTTTTTGACGGTTTGGAAAGTGAATGAAAATTACTCCTGGCTTCCTTGAGACACCCTATATTATGTATGAGAGAAGTGGGATAATTACAATGTGGAAAACTCACAAGCTATTTATATAATGAAATTATAAATAAGAATACAGAATAAGAATTCTTAATGAGAAGGGATTGTTGCCATTTTGGCTGCAAAGGCAAAGAAATATTAACCCTTTCATACTAGAGTCAGATTAACCCTTTCATACTGGAGTCAGGAAAACAATATTTTGGGTATACATTTACAATTCCTGGAACGGTTAGATGTATCGATAAGTATAGTTAACTGGCACCCGTGATGATCATATGTAGTGTGAAAGGGTTAATTTTTCTACTGTCATTTTTGAGTATGTTTACTGGAACATATTCAGCCTTGTTGAAAGAAGTAGTGGTAACTGCCGGGTGGATGTTCACCAGGACATCTTCATGATTTGAATTTTTTCGGTCACCCTGTAAAAATCTTGGTAAGGCCTTTCTTTCATCAAGATACGTTCAAAAGGTGCAAGGGTCAGAAAGGCATGGTGTTTCCTAATGATAGAGGAAATAAGGAGAAAATATTCTGATGCCTATGACATGTCCTCATCATTTCATGTCAAATTTTATAAGTTATTCAACATCACATCTTTGAACAAGGCTGGTATTATGATATTTCTGGTCAACATGAAATTGTGTACAGTTTGGTATAAGCTTAATGTGCTGTATAGTTGCGACGGTTCGTTGGTCCTTGTGGAGTATGTGGATCAAGCGTCTCTGAGTGTACATTTATGGGATGTCATTTTAGTGTCACGCACGCACCCTTCCTTTGTGTCAGATAGCCCTTTATTATTTAAGGCGACTTTTTACCCTCATTCATGCTGTAATGTGCATAAAAAAGTTTCTCATAAAAACAAGAGCTGATGGTTTGAAGAAGTGTTTGTGGCAGACAGCCCCTAATTGTTTAGCCCATTTAAGTCTACTGATACTTCATTGGTCTGTGCAGCGCATTTTCACTGGCATAAGATTTTTATGAGCAAGACACCATCATAGCTACTATTTGCTTGGCCTCTTGAGTGATAATCATATGCAGCAAAAGCAAAATCACAAAATATGGGCAGAGATGTTTTTTTGGCTCGCTTATGTATTCTTGTAGTATGGCAATTACGTACTGCTCCAAATATGTTCCAATTTCTTATCTCTATGAGTTAGCTGCGAGCACATATGTTGCATTTGCGCACAACATGCTGTCGTTATATCACCAATAAATGCGTACGCAATCTGCAAATGAGCATATTTTGCATTGATTACCAATAAATGATAATGTATTACATAACATGGTGCTGAATTTTTTATACTACATCTTAGAAGAACTTTACTGTGGCTTTACGACTGTATTTTTAAAAGCGATTTGAGGGGGAAAAGAGCTGGTTTTAATCTATGTTTGCTGTATTTTTAGTTATTGATGCGATATGCCATAATTATTTGGTTTTTATGTAAAAAAAGAAATCACAAAGTTATTACAAAGAATGTGTCTTATGCTCCAAAATGAACTATTAACAGGCGTTTTATTGGTAAACTATATTCTAGAGGGAAAAGAGAAATTTATTCAGGTGAAGGCGTTAAGACAAAAATGACTTCTAGTTTTAAGTATTTTATTGAGTTTGGCATTAGAAAGGCCATGTAAGGACAAATGTTGAGTTTTTTCAACACAACTGAAAATAGGAATGCTTTTTGACACTTCTTTTGTATCGATATATTGGTCTACAAGTTTCATTGACTGAATGCTAAATTGATTTTGAGCGGGATATTAGGAAAAGTTCATTTTAATATTCTGCGATTATTTGTGGCCTTTTGTGTTATGTTCATAAATTATTTGCGTTGTGTCTGCATCCTCCCTAGGAGCTGTATGATTATGTGTACATGTACATAGTAATGATAATTCTAATGCACAACACTTTACTGATACTGAAGAGGACAACACTGCTTTTGTGGCTTTTCCCAGGCAAAAAGATGGCAGCGCACTTATAATGACATTAGGAAAACATCTTCATTGCCGTGGGGCAACTTTCCCTGTCTTATTCAAGTGCAACCTCCCGTCTGTACGAAATGGTAGTTTCTACCAGAATATAAACCAAGCGTTTATTATAGTCATCTGAACAAATTAATAGTCTAAAATTCTTTTGCCTGGAGAAAAGCAAAAAAAAAAGAGTTTGTGACCATGTAAATGATGTCTGAATATTCTGGACTCATACATGTATGATGTGTACCATTTGTGTATTATTGACAATTCCAACCATCCATTTTGAAAAAGGTACATTAAAGGCCATAGAAACAAATTCAAAACTATGGTACTACATGCATGTACTTAGTAATTTATCAATATCCCATTAAACAGCTAAATGAGACTGCCTAGCCATATAGCTCAAGATCTTCAGTCTGGTCATTACATTGACAAGCAAAGTACCCATCATGCGGGCAGGTAAAAGTTGGCTATAATTTTAATCTCTATTCAAGGCCGAGCCCCTTTTTAATCATCCTCTGGATCACAAATCGGATAGCATGCATTGTCACATCACCCCCAGATCATGAGTTCAGTGTTGCCCAATCAGTCAGTGTCCACCCTTGTCAATCAACAGTTGATGTAGTCAAGTATATCATTCAACACATGTTATTTGTACTGTATATACAATAAAAGCTTTTCCTATTTAAAAGTGGTCTTCAATAGAACAAAGATGTCACAACCTCTAGTCTGTCACATCCAGGTGTGGTAGTGTCAATCAGATTCACTCCCAACACCCTACTTCTTGCATTTCAAACCAAAGCGAATTCAACTCGTCAATATTGGTTGGATAGTGTATGTTCTTAAATCTATACGATATTTCATGCTTCTTGCAATCCTAAGGCCTTCTGGCAGGAAGAGTGGACACACCTGAAAGTATTAGATGTGTACTATATAGTAGAGTAGTACAAACTATATACACACAAAGGAATACCAGTGTTCACCCAAGCAGTCAGCATACACTATGAGTTAAAGGGGATAACCCATGAAAACCATTAAAGGAATACAGTCTAACACAGACAAACGACAACTGGGATGTGCATCAGGATTTGTGGTTGTTCAAAATGTTCAAAGATGGCAGCACTTGTAGCCACAATCGTACCTGGTACTAAGCCAGGACCCTTCTGCCTCTGTTGGGACAATGATCTCCCGCTCTAAGACAGGCCAAACCTAGCCATATAGACAACTCATCTACCTCTGGTAGCTCATAGGTAGGCTACTTGGACTATGCAAGTGGGATACTTGGAAAACGTCATGACAAGCCTGACCATTGAAAGAAATTGTGTTGCTCAAGTAGTTCATCTCAAGAAGGGTACTTGGGACAACAACACGGCCCTTGCACCTCTGGTAGAGCCTCTCTTTATAATAGTGCACTTGAAGACAGGCCATGGAGACGGTGAGACATATACATGTGAGAATCTGAACCTGACCCCAACGAACCTGGCAGCTCCACGACATGGTGGGAGAGTTGAGATAGTCACAATCTAATCAAGTGAAGCAGCTCAACCATGTTTCCAAGAGGGTCACAATCAGACAGAATCAAGCCCGGCATCTCCACAATTGCCTTCAATGATACGGTGAGAGAGTTGAGAGACACACAAGACCGAGTCAGCCTGTCAGCTCCACCACCTCGTCATCACTGTGAGAGTTGAGATAGTCACACCCAGACCCGGCTGAATCAAGCTTGGTAGCTCCACAGTCTCGCTATAGTTAAGACACACACAACCCGACCAAATCAAGCAGCAGCGCCGCTGTCTCGCCAAGGAGGTGGGAGAATGAAGACAGTCACAACCAGACTTAATCATGCTAAGCAGTTCGAATATGTTGCCAAAACGGACAGTCACACCCAGACCGAATCAAACATGGCAGCTCCACCATCTTGCCGACACTGTAAGATAGTTGAAACAGTCATAGGCAGCGCAAATCAAGTCTGGAAGCTCCTCCGCATTGCTAACACGCTTAGAGAGTTGAGACAGCTAGTCACATCCAGACTGAATCTACTGTGAAAGCTCCATGTACCGCACTGCTAACACGCTTAGAGAGTTGAGACAGCTAGTCACATCCAGACTGAATCTACTGTGAAAGCTCCACGCACCGCACTGCTACCACGCTAAGAGAGTTGAGACAGTCACATCCAGACTGAATCAACTGTAAAAGCTCCACGTACCGCATTACTAACACACTGAGAGAGTTGATAGAGTTACAACCAGTCCGAATCAAGCCTCACAGCCCCACCGTCTTTCGACGACGAGAGCCAGAGTTGACACATTCATTACATGACCGAACCCAGCCACACAGCTCCATCGTCCTGGCAATGGGACAGCCACTGTACGTGATGGCAAGATAGTGTGACCCTAGGATTTGTTCACACTGGGTGTGACAAGCAAGACGGTGAGCTGCAAGGCTTGATTCGTTCTGGGTGTGACTGTCTCAATGCTCTCGCTGTGGTAACAAGACGGTGCGCCGCCAGGCTTGGTTCGGTCTGGGTGTGACTGTCTCGACCCTTTAACTGTAATGGGAAGACGGTGAGCGGCTAGGCTTGATTATGTCTGGCTGTGACTGTCTCAACCCTCCCACAGTGTTGGCAAGACGATGGGTGACCAGTCTTGGTTTGTTGTGGGGGTTAGTGACTCAACGGCTTCACCATGCTGGCAAGACGAGGAACTGCCACTGAGGCTTGATTCGGTCCAGGTATGAATGTTCCAAACCTCTCACCGTGTTTCCAGGACATTGAGCTGCAAGGCTTGGTTCGGACTGGGTGTTCCTGTCTCGACCCTTTCACCGTGATGAGAAGAAGGTGAACTGCACGGGCTGGTTCAGTCTGAATGTAACTGTCTCAGCCCTTTCGCTGTTATAGGAAGACGTGAGCTGCCAGGCTTGGCTCGGAGTTGGTGTGACTGTCTCAACCCTCTCACAGTGATGGCAAGACGGTGAGCTGCAAGACTTGATTCGGTCTGGGGGTAACTGTCTCAACCCCTTTGCTGTGATAAGAAGACAGTGAGCTGCCAGACTTTACTCGCTCTGGATGTGACTGCAATGATGGCAAGACGGTGAGCTGCAAAGCTTGATTCGGCCCGGGTGTGACTGTCTCGCCCCTTTCACTGTGATGACAAGACGACGGGCGGACAGGTTAGGTCTCGGTGAGTCTCGACGCTTTCACTGTGATGGGAAAACGATGGGCGGCCAGTCTTCGTTCGGTCTGGGTTTAACCATCTCAACGCTTTCACTGTGGTTGCGAGACGGTGAGCCGCAAGACATGGTTCGGTCTGGATGTGACAGTCTCGACCCTCTCACTGTAATGACAAGATCTTTGGTGGCAAGGCTTGGTTCGGCCTAGGGATAAACCCTGGTGGCGAAGCTTCCTGCTATCACAGCGATATCACAGCGATAGGGGTCAGGACAGTCACATTCAGCCACACCCAGACCGAACGAAGCTTGGCAGTTCACCGTCTTGCTATCACAGCGAGAGGATTGAGATAGGCACACCCAGACGAAATCAAGCATGGCAGCTCAGCTTCTTGCTATCACAGCGAGAGGGTTGATACACCGACACCCAGATCGAATCAAGCCGGGTGCAGCTCAGCATTTTGCTATCACAGCGAGAGGATTGATACAGTGACATCCAGATCGAATCAAGCTAGGTGCAGCTCAGCGTCTTGCTATCACAGCGAGAGGGCTGAGACAGTCAGATCCAGAACGAATCAACTCTGGCAGCTAAGCTTCCTGCTATCACAGCGATAGGGGTTGAGACAGTCACATTCAGCCACACCCAGACCGAACGAAGCTTGGCAGTTCACCGTCTTGCTATCACAGCGAGAGGATTGAGATAGGCACACCCAGACGAAATCAAGCATGGCAGCTCAGCTTCTTGCTATCACAGCGAGAGGGTTGATACACCGACACCCAGATCGAATCAAGCCGGGTGCAGCTCAGCATTTTGCTATCACAGCGAGAGGATTGATACAGTGACATCCAGATCGAATCAAGCTAGGTGCAGCTCAGCGTCTTGCTATCACAGCGAGAGGGCTGAGACAGTCAGATCCAGACCGAATTAACCCTGGCAGCTAAACTTCCTGCTATCACAGCGATAGGGGTTGAGACAGTCACATCCAGCCACACCCAGACCGAACAAAGCTTGGCAGCTCACCGTCTTGCTATCACAGCGAGAGGTTTGAGACAGTCATACCTGGACGGAATCAAGCCTTGGAGCTCAGCGTCTTCCTCTTACAGCGAGAGGGCTTAGACAATCCCACCCAGACCGAATCAAGCCTGCCAGCTAAGCTTCCTGCTATCACAGCGATACGGGTTGAGACAGTCACATCCATCCAGCCACACCCAGACCGAATGAAGCTTGGCAGCTCACCGTCTTGCTATCACAGCGAGAGTTTTGTTGGCAACTACAGCAAGATGGTGTAGTTGCTATGCCCAAATGTGATGTGGTGCGATAGGTTGACAAGCTGGATGTCTCTTCGGTGGGGACAGATATGGGACTATGCTTCCAGCCACAAATCGTTTTGCTCTCTTCAAGGAGAAACTGATTTTGGATCTGGACGCTGGCAATGATTGGTTTGGGTTAGTTTTGTTGATGATGAAACTTCCAAACCAACAAAATCTGCAGGTCTTAAGAACTGTTCCAACCAAATGGACAGTGCAAACTGAAAATGGAAACAGTAAATAAAACCTTGGGAGACAAATAGGAAAGAAGCTATTTTCCATTTATGATACGTTTATTTCTATCACAAAATTGAAAATATCGACTCTTACAACAGAGAAGCTCACAACCTTCATTTAACAGAATCAACCCCATTACAGTTATACAGAGATTGATAAAAGATAGTGAAACTTGGACCTATGAAAGTTGTCACACCATCCCAATCCAGCGTTATTGATGAATGTTGCGAATGATGTGTACATCATTATGTATCGCATCCTTCTGCACCTCAACTCCACAAGAAACCGAAAGGTACATCATAACTGAGACTACTGCCCACAAGTTCTTTTTAAAAAGAAATCGGCAATTTTACATCTATTAGGCCTACTACCAATATCTCTTCAGTGGGAAAGATGACTTACAACAGCCGTCAAGACACCTACTAACAATTAGATATAATCAGACATGATACATGTAGGTAGGGTTTGTTTCGAGCAAGACCCCTACAGAATCACCCATGAGATTGCTTAGTCCATAAGAGCGAAATTTACACTTATAACCGCTTTCAGCATTCTCTCAGATGGGCGTTAGGAGAAACCTCCAGGTAACCACACTGGCTTCCCACTTGGCGTCCCCCAGATCTGTTCATCAGCGCATTGCACACACACTCTTCTCGTTCCCTCACGTATCTTGCAGCCACTTGATGATATCTTGTAGTCCCCTCCCTTCCTTTGCGCTCACCTCCACAACAGTGACTTTCTGGACAGCATTCTGTATGATCTCCTCAAGCCTGACAATGGCTCCAAATTCGCATCGATTCATTGCATTTGGCATGTCCCTGGTTGAATTAGAGAACTAGATTAGAAAGAGATATTCGTAAAAGGCAATTCAGATTTTCAACGTCATTTGATAATTGAATTAGCGTACACTTGTCTTTTCAATGCACTGAAGGAGTTTGCTATCAGGATGTGCAAGCCACACAGCACATCTCAGCACACCCAGATAGACAGCAGGCTACTGTATTGACCCCTTCAACTGTTACTTACATTTTATTGAATATGAGGAGAAAAGCTGCATCCTGCAGTTGATCACTATCCAGTAAACCAAGCAGTTGGATACATGAGGCTGAGATCTGCATCCTGTTGGACATATCAATAACAAACTGAAATAAAAAGTACAAGTATCCTGTTTTATGACGATGCCGCAAAAATTCAGGACAGAGGTGTTCAGAGCATTGGCTGGCTGGCTCTAATTTTGAATCATCAACAAGAATTTGTTTGAATGAGAAAGCACTTACCATTAACCGTTTGGTCTCTTTGTAGTATTTGGGCCATATTGGAGCCATGCATCCTCCAACTTCTGTGATAGTCACTTCTTGCTTCCGACCAATGTTAACGTCGATTAGGTTTAAGCCAACCTACAATTAAGTCAAAGGGTTCATTTAGAATCGATATGCATGGAGGACTAGCCGAATTCTGAGATTTCTTACATAATTCATTTTACTGGTTCCCAGGGGACATAGCCAACACTCTTTTTTTAAAACGTATTTTGCATCTTTTTAAGTGTACCTCAGTCACAGCCACAATCCCTTATTGGTCACGAATTCAAATCTTGCATACTTACTGGCTGGGTTACAGAATCGTCAGTCACATTCTATTTAACACCACTTCGTTGAGCCAGCTTATTCCTCATAAAATTCTGTTGGAAATAGAATTCCAGACTTACCGTTGCAGAGGTGACCAGCGGTACATCCATGCCATCGTTACCCTTGGCTGAACATGCTGAGATCAACAATGAAGGAAGAATTTGGTCAGAAATATTGGACATACATGTACATGTATTGATGTAATGTCACCAAACTACATGCAACTCCTCAGGTCTACTCTACAACCGGCCATCCTGATTGACCGGGCCTGACCACAGACCCGATCATTATAAGGATGAAGATGAAGATGAAGACCAGAGCGTCACCACATCTTCGTCAAACATTGTATACAGTTACCATGGTGAGATGTACTGTACTGTGCGCATCATGGCATGAACGATGTAGCCATCCAGCCGTAGTCATAGTCGTAAATTTTCGACGAGCGCCTGCCATAACAACCCAACCTATGAAAGGATACTCTGTAGTCGTTTAGATAGAAGAGTCTTTCCGACACCGGGTGAGCCAAGTAATAATGCCATTACCAGTGCAGCAGAGAAAGGTAAGCGGCACACAATAAATGGCAAAATATGTCTTCATGACCCGGACGAGCGAGTCCCCGTCTTAGTTACTTGACTATACTGTAGATGGCTCCACTAAAATATGTGTGGCTATATATGGAGCGCTGATACGGTCAACGAATATGGCGAGGTATGCGATATGGGGCACTGAGGCGGTCAAAATTAATCTTGGGTTGACCATTCGGGCATCCTGGCACCAGTGGTTTTCAATATACTCCGCCTCTGGATGTAGGAGAATCATAAGTTCCGATGTGCTACGCCATATAATGAGACTCCCGGGGCAGTCCAATGCGTTATCCTAAATAAATGGATCGATCTCGTTATCTACCGGGCGACAGGACGAGGCGAGGACGGTCCAATGCGTCCGGAGTGTACGCTATAATTAGACTCACGGAGCAGTCGACATATGCGTCATCCCAATTACATCCTAATTATTTTTTTGGAGACGAAAAGTGGTGAACCATGGAAAAGCAAGGATTAACAGTTTTCTCTCCCCACCGTCCGTCCCCCCCCCCCCCGCCACCCCGCATAAAATTGTCCTAAGAACCAGCTTAAACCAGGGAGTAAAAAATGCGTGACATTGCAAACCCTTGATGCATTGTCCCCTACATCCTGAGATACAGGTTTTTGATACTCATACATCGTATACAAAATCGAGAGGCGGAATATATTCAAAACCACTGATTACGTCAGGATGTGTCCCGTATGACCATGTCAACAAGCCTAGGTTCACAATCAGTTGTCTTGTATCACCCATGTAGAACGCAAGTGTAATGTTGCGTTGTACGTCTGTACAGCTAAAGGTCCCTTTGAAGGTTGTGTCAATGTCTTCCCATCCTGACCATGCAGATAACCAACTGGAAGAGGTTGGTTGTTACGTAGGCTGTCCTGTCGTCTCGAAAGTTTATTAGTGGTAACCCTGTTGTAATTTTTAGTAGACACTGTGACGATGTGATTCAAAAGCAATCCAGGACTGACAACGAATTTGAGGGCTTCTTTCCAAAATTACATGGTAGACAGATTGATCAAATAAAGTATTTTTATGTAGATATTGATGTCTTTTTGGTGGCACGTTCTACATGAGAGAATGATTTTTGGGAGGATTCACCAGTCTTCTAATAGCGCTTCGCCCCAGCCTTTTCAACACGGGATTCCCAGATAACCTGGTCTAATTGTATCGAGGGGGCGATTTCATGCCATAAACAGATAAAAGCCTACGCGTACTATATTTAGAATAAACAATGAATGCTGGCCTCAATCTTCATTCAGAGATCCGGTTGCTATATCAAGAACTAATAAAGACAATGTCACCAAATTTTAGAGCACTGAGAGGCCTGCTTAATGACCGATAATTATTGCCCATATATAGTGTCATCAACCTTTTTCACAATCCATGTCACATGACGACCAGACTCCTCAAAAATCCGGCCACCTTGGCTTGTTTACACTTCGGACGCAGTGGACCGGCCTCATTCCCCACCATTGCGGAAGCACGATCAGGATGACGAAAGGGACTGCATAGGAGTCTTCAAACGAACCCCCTATTTGATTTTTACTTTGTTGATTTCCGCATTTGACTACTAGTGAGCCACTGTAAACACATCCGATTCGAAGGTACAGTAGGCGGTTCTTTGGGATGCAGTGCTATTAAAGGGACTCTATAGCCAACAGCTAGTTAGGTCAGATAAAGTTACACATAGTCGCTAATAGGGGTCTCTCCCATCTTGCTTTCCCCCTGGTCCTGCCTATAATTCCCCTTCAAATTCTATTTCACAACATCAACAAATGCCTTGGATTTCAGCCAAAACAAATGTCCTAGTGATGGTTACAAATAGACCGAGCCGTAGTGAAGTTGCGTTCGGTAAGCCCGCCAGAATTCTGGACTGGGAATTTTCGCGGATTTCCCCTTCCGTCTGGTAACTATAGTGATGAAAGAAACAATTTTCACATCACAGCCGGGTGTATATTAATCTAGGGATTGAATCCATATATCGTCATGAGAATCTATACTGAAACAACCAAAACGCTAACTGACGCGGGACCAGAAGTGGGCATGATCAAATTATCAGGATATGCCTAACTTATTGTCACATCCAAGCTCTGCAATTGATATCAATATCGATACCGCCCGCCGCCCGGAGTAGGTCAGTTTCGAGGAAACTAGATTGTGGGGAAATGGGAAATCCCCAGTTATAATTGGGTCATGGTGAAATACCGCGTATATAGAGGAATATAAGCGTTGTAAACATTCGATCAGCTTTCCGAAGACCCAGGTAAGAGACTTGGCTATTTCTCCTCTAAATTCGGCCACTTTCTTGGTATTTTCACTATTCTATGCTATTCATATATATACCTATTATATTCATTGTCGATGTTTTATATTTCATTTTGAAAAGAAGGCTTTCAAACTTTCTAGTGGGATCCAGTGTTGTCGTAAGCTATACTACCCCATATTTTGGCATAAACCCCGCTACACTCCGGATGCAGTGGACCGGCCTCGTCCTTTATTCAAATTAGGATGACGCAATGGACTGCCCCGGGAGTCTATAACCCCGGTGACGGAGCACGAGGCATAGCCGTGATCAAGCGTTAGCGTGGGCTCTACTTGAAACTGGGCTCATGACCTCTACAATTTAAGCCGATGAGAGGTACACTCCCTAGGCAGCCCATTGCGTCATCTCAATTTGGCCTCCTTATGCGACAGGACGATCGAGGCCGGTGTGTACTCTTGCCAGTCCAAGCTCCACCCTGAAATTCAGTGCAACACTCTGCACGAATGACCGGGTAACGTGTGCGAGGGGAGGAGCATGCGACTGACTCAGGCATTCGAGAATGGTCCAGCTCTAGGCTTACATAATCCCCACTATGTGGAGACCTCGGATTCTGCAATCTTTGACGTTCCAGACACATTCTCTTGCGGTATTATAATGATGAATAAAACTTGTGACGGTCCAATGGTCAGCGTCTAAGCATACGTGATTTATCTAGGTGTTTTGATAGTCCTGTTAAATGACTCGTGCAGCCATGCATCACAAGCGTACCGTGCATTTCTGATACCAGTCTTTCCTGCTACACGACCAGTTCTAACATATTTCAGTTAACTACCTTATACCAAGAGGAAGCGCATGTTTATGACCTAAATCTATTAATCAAAACTCTTACCCAATCATATGACTGGCCTACTGTCGCCTACATGCTTGTTTGTTTTGTCTTTTTTTGTCATGCGGTGAGCAAAGAGGCCTCCTACCAGGTAGGCCTAGCATGTCTTTGCATCGCTCCTAAAATGAGTGATGTTAGGAACGATAGAAAGGCCTGCTGTGGGAGGGTGGTAAGAAGATGCATCCGAGCTCCCGTGCGCACCAACTATAGGCCTACGTCATCACGGACTATACTGTCCGGTCAAGGCAAAAAACACTTGAAGGTGATGGAAGGAGGGCATGTAATTTAGTCACCTTCTGTCGGTGCCAGCTATAGTTTGCGGCTCCACCGCTAGGGGTGTCAGTGTCAAAGTCTTCACGAGTATCAATCATCTGGTTGTTTTAATAATAATAATAATAATAATAATAATTTATTATATTAAAAGTGCTTTTGAATGAAAATCATTTGCAAAGCACTGTACAATTTAAAAAACAACACATAGTAAAAGAGAAAATTGTACATAGAGATTATTAAAAACATTAATAGAGATTAAAACATTTAGGTGCTGGTGTCGAAGTGTTCAATAAAAATGTGAGTTTTAAGATGTTTTTTGATGGCGCTGGTGCCAATGGGATCACGCATCCAGGCCGGAAGTGAGTTCCACAGACTGGGTGCCAAGTTCCCAAGGCAACGGTCTCCGAAGACGCCCCTTGTCCGTGGTATGGAAAGGAGCCATTGGTCCTCGGAAGACCGAAGCCTGCGGTCCGGGGCACGAAGACTGAGGAACTCCTCTTGAGGTACTCCGGGCTTTGGTCATTATGTAAGACTTTATACATTTACAACTTATATACACTATATATATGGATTACAATATGCTGGCGTCACCGTCGTTGCGTCACAACGAGAAAAACCACGGACGACCACCTGAGATAAAGGATAGTGATAATTGATGAGTGGTCCGGGGTATTGATTGAGGTCTAATCAGTTACCCGTGAATTAGGCGTCAAGGATGTTGGATGGCGCAATTGAAACATCGGTGCCTGTCACCTCAGAGGTCCTGGGTTCATTCGATTCTCTATCGTCAGCGTGTAGGTTTCCTTCGGGTTTACCGGTTTCCTTCTACAGTACAACCCGCCCAAATATTGTCAAAGGGACCAGTAATGAGCCAAAATTGCTTACACGCCCTCGACCTAATATTTGAAAAAGAAAAAAAATCCATGTAGGGCCTACCCGTCCAGCCCACAGAGTTTCGGTGACTCATACATGTACTTTGTGTTGGTGGGTGTTTGGCCTATTTCTTTTGGGAGGGGGGGGGGGGGGGGGGGGGTAAGTCACTACTACGCCATGCTTGACAACATAGACCCACACAATGGGCCTTCGACCCGGGCATAGGTCTTGCATTGATGGGCCTAAATTTGAAATTGGGATATCGTGTCCCAAAATCCAATTTCCTGGTATCAGAAACGTATGGAATATATGTCATTAGAGGTCGACAACTCTATTTAAATTGAGTACATGTCGTAAAATACAATATATTTCTGGGTCCAATGGCGATCAGATGTTAGCCCTGAGCTGCGAAAGCTGGAATAAAAAATGGGTAGGAACTTTTATTCAACTGTTATTCAAGACTAAAATTTTGCATCCACAGTGACATTGTCGGAGTATACACATTGTCTGAGTATTGCCGGTATTTTTTGTTAGGCGTTAGTTGCAACCCGCGAAATTTTTTCGCGCCTGTGCTATGCCCAGGCTTTCCTGGAACAGAATGTGTTTTTCGTGCAACAGTGTCGCTGAGCTGTATTAGAATAGAAATTTGCCGTGTTGATCAAGATGAAAAATATCCGGAAAGATTGAATAATTAGGCTACACCATCTTTTGCGACTAGCTTTCGACACACTGAGTCTTCTTCAAGGTCTTTCTTCACTTACGGCAAGGTCTTTCTTCGTTCAGACTTTTAAGCAACACGGTATTGTCGAAAGCAGAAAGTCTCAGCAGAATTTAAAATGATCTACAAAATTCTGTTACTACGCGGTATAAACTAACGCCTACTTTGGGCGAGAAGACGGTTTGTCAATTTTGGTCGACAATATCGTTTTGTAACATACGCTCGCATTTGGTTGTCAGCATAAAATTGTCCGTGATCAACTTGGTGTTTCTTTTATATGGTCAAGAGTGTCAGACTCCGGCATAATTTGCCTACTACAAAAAGAACATGACGTCAGCACCAAGTAAATGCCATTAAATGGGTTGGATGTATGCAGGAAGTTTTCTATGCTGTTTGGGATTTCTCCCTCTACAGTGGGTGATTTCAAAGTCAGTTTTTAGATTTAGTTTTAAAACTAAATGGAACACTAAAACCCTTGATTAAGCCAGCATTGAAATGAAGCGGGTTTAAGTTTCATCCTATTTCAAAGTCGGTGTTTGTTGGTTTTAGCATACTAAGGGATGGTTTTAGTGTCAAAAACTAACACCGGGACTAAAACTCTCCACAACACCAGAAATGAAATCAGTTCTGGTGTTAGTTTTGACACTCAGATTTAGCATTATCCTATTTCAAATTAGGTTGTAGTTTCACACTGAAACCAATTGGAACACCAAGGTCTGATCTTAATCCCAGCTCGGTGTTATATTTGGAAGATTTGTAGTGCATTTTGTATTACCAATAAAACTAACACCTTAGGCATTAACACCAAGTGGATTTCAAAGTTGGTGTTGGTGTTAGGAAAAAAAAATCATGTTGTTCGTACCATTTCAAGAAGTATTTGCTGGTATTTTGAACGCTGATGGGAATGATGATGGACGTGAAAGAAGACGACCAAATTTATATAGATCGGAAGCGGTTACAATAGGGAAACAACAGTAACAACGACAACAACAGCATGTTTGGTTTTTCCAAGGTTTTATCTCTGTCCATCTTGGTGTTAGTTTTACCTGCAGAATAAAACTTCTTCTTAGTTTCAGCCCAGGTTTTAGGTGTTTAGATAAAACCAGGTGTTGTTGTTAAACTAAAACCTCGAATTGGTCTTATCCAGACATAAGTTTTTAGGGGTAGAAATTAAGAATAAAACTGACACCCAACACTAAAACCAAAACCAACTTTGAAATCACCCAGTGGCTTCCCCATCACTTGAACATGTGACTTGAATTAGGGTTGCTGTCTAGGTCATATAGGTAGGCCTACACACATTGAAGGCGAAAACAGCAAAAAAGGAATTTATAAAACCAATGCTAACTATCATTTGTCCAAAATGCTACAGTTTTTTTGCAACTTTCAATCAATCTGGAGGATTGGGCTACTCGGTGATAAATATGAAATTGGTTTGCGAACCAGAGATGTGCAACTTTGCGTGTGACTCCGGCAATGATTTTCGGAACTGTTCTGATGCAAACCATAAATTCAAGCAAAGGCTGTGGTAAAAATAATTACGGTGCAAATCATTAAAGGAATGAAAAGGCCAACTTTGTGTGGTTTTGTGATCATGGATTTGCACGTCTGCTCCTTACAGAGTTTTACCGACAATTAACCATGCCCGTATCAACCAGAAGCCGCACTCGAGGTCCTCGCCCGGCTCCTCACTACGTCTACGATGACGATTCCCTGGACTCGTCTGTTGAGAGAAAACCCGTGAGGAAGCCAGAGAGGAAGCCCGCAGTGAAGGAGGAGGTGGAGAGCAGCGATGACGAGAGTTGGGCTGAGCAGAAAACAGCAGTCGAAAATAGGAGTGAGAGAATGAGGCTCAGACCATGGCTTGAACATCAGGTAGGCGCGTTCTGATGATTCTATCCGTGCACTCTTAGTTAAGAGAATTTTGAGCTTTCGAAAAACCTTTTACATGTTTATTTTCCTAGGCCAACACAGAGGGTTTTCATGAAAGAATGAATCTCAGCAGGGGTTTTTCGGCATTTTACCAAAAATCCTCTACACGGTGCACGTTAGTGTTGACCGAAAAACCTAGCTCTTAAAACCTTTCTGATTTACATGTTACCATGGGAGCATTATTGTCCGCAACAAAACTTTTTTAGCAACTTGTTCATGCTGAAGAATTCTCTGCTGTTCTTCTAGATCAACCAAGGGCAATGCTCTGGGCTGCAGTGGCTTGATCGGAGTAATAAGATTGTGAAGATTCCATGGAAGCATGCCTCACGACATGGCTGGAGATTGGGAGATGCTTGTTTGTTTCAGCGCTGGGCTGTCCACTCTGGTAAGTCAAAACAATCATTTTTCACTCTCAGTCTTTTCTTGGTTGCTTTTTATGCCGGTCCTTCTCTTCACTAATAATTGCCATACATCGAAATTCGACTTCATGTTTCCTATGTTTGTGATTTTTGGGACAGATGTATTTCTTCTTTCTTCAATCTGACCCTGAAAATATAACTTTGCAGTATTGGTATAATTTATTACATCGTTGTGTCTATTTTAGGTACGACAAAACTGAAAATATATGAGTTCGGGTGAATTGACAATACCGCACTGACTTTCGGGCAAATTTTGTTATCGTCGTATGAAGGCTGTTGATTCTTCGTGTTAGTTGGGTAACGGTTGAGAAGGGGTGCATTGGATTCTTATTAACCTAAATTTCACGCTTGTGTCTTTAGGTATCAGTCAATATGCAGAATTAACAGTTAAGTGGATTTTGTTCTCCTGTCTTTGTAGGCAAATATCGTGAGAACATGAGGCCAAACCCAAAGCGGTGGAAGGCAAACTTCAGATGTGCCCTAAACAGTCTTGCTGATATTAAGGAGGTGAAACAATTTTCCCAAAAACGTGGGAGCAATGCATTTAAAGTTTATCAACTCTTACCTTTTGGAAGGAAGGGACAGACTGCATGTAACAATAAAATAAAAAGTAAGTTAGTTTTTGTTTCTCCAAATTTGAATTACGACTGTTAATCTACTAGAAATTATGATACACATGCGGCAAATATTGCGAGGTATATTAGCCATCTAATAGACATCAACTTTATTTATAGATATTTACTTGACTAGATGTTTGATAGACATCAATCGGTTAAATAGGCATCTATACTGGTGGATATGTCTATAGCAAAAATGTATGAGTACGAGTAAAGATTGTTCAACCCTTGTCGTCATCATGCATATATACATGTAGATACGAGCCAATCCAAATTTTTGTGTGTTTCGGGATATATACAATTTTGGAAAATTTTCCTGGGCATCATCTGATTGACACTAACAGCCAACAATTCGTGGAGAGTTTTCAAAAAACCTTATACTTACTGTATTGACTTATTTTCTTGCCAGAAAGCAACAGTGAGAAAACAGCGCTACGCACATGTGACGTAAACATGCTCCCAGTTACCATTATGGACCTAGAGAAAAATATGAAGGATGAAGAGATTGACGAAGATACTGAGGTAACTACATGTATTTCTCCCCCAATCGAAAAATATACATGGATCCATGAACCATGCATGCTCCGCCTTAAAGAATTTAGATTTGAAAGCAAGGCTATTTAGTGTTGTTTTCATATATCTCAATGCACCTTTTGAGCACATTTCAGTCTATAAGGGGTCGGCCTATCATATTTGTCCATTGAACTACAAACTGTTTTACTAGATATTTTAGCTCTGTAGCCCTTAACACTCTTCTGATTCATTTAGGATATGAAGAAAAAGCCGAAACGACGACAGTCCAGACAGAACAGTCGCCGCACCATTAAGAAAGAGGTGCATAATATTGATGATCAACAGGTTCCTGACGTTCAGGATGATTACGGACAACACCAGTTGCATGACCACGATAGTTACACAGCATCGAAGATGCAAGGTAGGAGACACTATTTTATAAAAACGCTCTTGCATTGCATACTTGTATATAAAATACATCCTTACATGCATTTTTAATCATATCTATAATTTGAAAAATCGGATATCGAGTATCAAAACTCCCGGCCACTCTGTGCCAGACCTTGCATTTCAATGTTTTTCTTCAAAGATGGGTACTCTCAGCCTTTTTTTATTTTTCGAAATGTTGTCTTTTTATTAGCATGATGAACACATTTTGTTCGCGGCGAGTATTACAATTGTTTCAAATAATGCAATCAGAAGCAATCCGATAAGCTCAACAGTTAATGAAAAAAAGATTAGGGTTGATTTTGAAATATTACTTTTTGGCGTGTTGTTGCGTGTCGTTCTTGTTCACTGGGTGTTGTTCGCTAATGTTAGCCGGGATTGTGATCAAGAGTCCTTATATGCAAATGGGTCATGTTGACGCATGATTTCCGATCCAAAAATAGACAGCCTTTCACTTGATTTGACTTGTTGCCATGTTGAAATATCACCAAACATTTCGAATACAAATAGTCTACCAATACTTTGATTTGATTTGACGTGTTGCCATGTTGAAATATATCACCAAACATTTTGAACCGATTCGATGAAACCCCCTGAGCTAGAATATGTGAACCAACAGCTTTCCGCGTAGACCCAATTTCCTTTCATCGTAGCCAAGTTCATCATGGACAAAACAAAGAACTTGTTTTCTCGTTATCATGTCCCCCTTCCATTTTAAAGTTTTTATTTGGTAAATACTCGTATACTGTTCTATATCAGACCCCTGTTTGCTCATCTTAGTGTTCATCTATTTTAAGAACATTATTCATGTGCCGACAATGCAATGCACGACCTGATATCACTGACAGTAACGGTATTGATTCAGTGGCCACATACGCGGGTCACCTCCTTCATAGAAAATACTGTTCCACGAAATTGGATCTGACCTTGAGATGTTGTTTACCTGTGTGAAATATGGCAACAGATATTGTGGACTTCTAACAATCAATAGGGTCAAATGACTCACCTAAAAGGTTATTAAAAGATGATACTTTGAAATACTTTCACCAACCATTCTGACTATCAAGATACTTCGAAATACTTTCACTCAAAAATTCTATGTACTATTACCGTTTTGCTGGCCTACTCTTTATTCATTTCCCAAGTGTATATATCGAAATGTTTTATCTTCTCCCACTTCGAGATTTACAACTAAATTTTAAGAGTTCGGACCAATGAAATATCGTGGTTGAAAAGTGGGTAACAGTGGGTTAAAAAGCCGAAGAGAGGCATCAGTATCTTTACTTTTGGCCTGTTTTCACCATTTACTCAGAAACTCGTAAGAAAACTACATATTCCCGTGGTCCGAGTATTCCAACAGACTTCGAATCTATGTTGGTCAAGAGCCGTAGTTTCTGTAACCGTATTGTATTTGTCAATTCAGGGGGACCACTTCCATCCCTGAAGCTGAAGCTGGAGTCACATGAAGCCCTAGAGTCCTGTAACGGGGGCTACAAATTTAATGGAAGTCCGACTAGTGACTTCAGAATGGACTTTTGCCGCCAGCTAAAAGAAACTTCCCCAGAAAATACGGTAGATGTTTATGACGAGGACGAAGATGGCAGTGATGTTCTGACTGATGAACAAGTTATCAACGAAGTCATTGAGGTAGGATACATGCAGATGGAAATATTCATATTGTGATATATCAAAAACCATTATGTTAAGACAATGAAGCAGAATACTAAGGTGGAAAGAGCTTGAGAAATAAAAAAACACAACTTTAATTAACAAGGAATGGAAATCATACAAGAAATAAATGGTACCATCAGAAAGTGTTGTTAGGGAGATTTCGAACGAATAATTAGACACTTTTAACTGACATTCTTTAGTCTTGGGGCAGTTTCAGTGTCTCACGGAAATGGCCATTTTTTTCAGATGGAATCCAGTTGCAGCAACACCAGTGACAGTGAACCTTTTGGTTTTGATGGTTATCCCTCCTCACCATCCTCTGTTTGCGATTGGATGACTAGTGTCCTTCCTCAACCAACATGTAAGTGAAGATCATTGACTTAGCTCAGTGAGAATTGATCATTATTTAAACAGAATGAACGTCTAGTTTTTGGGAATAGTCCATTTACATCAGGAAGAATTTGTAAATGCGACTGAAATTTCACAAAAGCAAGAACAGGAGAAATAGCTGGTTAAGAAATATTGGTCAATATCTCGAAACCTTATACTGGTGATGGCATAAGCATATTATTCTTTACATTGCTTTTCTTCTTTCATCTTTTGATATGGGGTTACTTAGCCTGATACTAATAATTGCCTAGTTACACTTTTAACAATATTGCTCACACTGCTATGTTTCTCAACAATTCACTAACCAAGAGATTTTCATAGCTCTCAGTTCTAACTCTAGTTATATATCTATATGTGATAACAATCTCAACCTTGCTGTGTGAATTATTGTACCCATTCAAAAAAATCCCGTTGACACTCTGGTGGGGTCTCTTTTCAAAGCAATATCCGATCCAGGCCCATCGAAAAAATTGACAAATCATTTATTTCTACTTCCTGTTGGCCTCGATTGTACAAAGGCATCCACGCCAGTCCTATTATTTGTTTCCTTGTGTATTTTGATTTACATCATGACATGTAGGCCACTAGATTGCTTACTTCGTGGTTTGTTTTTCTTTCATGAGAATTTTTTTTTTGTGTGGATAATTACATCATGATCACCATCCCATTGAATCGGAGGAAGCCCACTGTAACGTCCAGGTTGTTGCAACACTGGTATTTCCTCTATTCAAAGAAGGGATGTTTCTTGAGGGTTTTCCAGTTGTCAGAAGGCATTATTTAGGGATCGTTTACTTTTTTTTTTTCGGATACACCAGTTAGGCTAAATATGATAATACTTTACTACACATAGTCTTTCAAATAACATCATCAACAATTTTAATGAAAGACTCAAATTAATGAAAGGTATTTTAGTGAAATAAAATGGTTGGAGGAAAATGACTAATTTCTAAAGGTGGCTTGAGTGTGCCATGTAAGCGCCATAAGCGTAGTAAAATCTTGAATATTATAAACGTTTGTATGGTGTATTTTCAGCTCCATATGCAGCATGTTCCAGACTCCCTTATTCTGTACACTACCACCATCACCGCCATGTTTATTCTCCTCACTCAACTAACTACTTTGTCAACCGCTACTACCATCAAACTCAGAAGTCGGGTAGGTTCTAATTGCAAAATGATCTACATCAGTGTAGCATATTGCATGAGACCCACCTTCTGAGGAATCAGGCACTCAGTCAAAAAGTCATTGATTGTTCAAGCCATCTCACCCATCTCTTGACCACCAAGGTTTTTATATCTCATCAATTACTGCACATTTAAAATGAATATAAATCCATGTGAGTCAGGATGCTTCGACCTAGCTTTTAGCTTAATGCTGGCTGGGGTGGATAGGCCCTAGGCCTACTCTGCTTTTTGCACATTTCAACTTTTCTTGCTTGCTTTTTCGTCGAAGAGATCAGTAGGTTGGTGAAAGGAAAGACAAAATCCTCATACATTCTGGTACCCTGATATATGGGTCAGTCAAAAGAAAAAGTGAATAAAGAATGCAAGGCTTTTAGAAGCGCATGTTGATTTAATTGGATTGGAATGGGCAAACTAAAAGCAAAAACCCAGTTGAGTTGGTTCGAACCATCCCTAGGTTACTATGTGGAATCTGTGGCAGAGTAAGAATTTTTGGTTTCTTCCTTAAGTCCTAAAATATCTTCCTTGTGAAGAAAGAGTGTTTCAGTATCTTTAGGAGTGACGAACATCGCCGATGAATCGGCATGCAGAAAGGACAATTCCAAGCAGCCGTGGCACCATCAGCATTTTCACTGCGGTCTTTTTAACCGGGCTTGTTCACTTTATACTTTCAGGCCAATGGAATGAAGACCTCACCAAGGCCAATCCCTTCTTGAATGGTTTTCAGGATGACTGCGTAATGCCATGCGTAACTCAAGTCATCCCAAGTGTCATCTCTGAGAACGGGGAAAAGCTCGAGTGGCATGCGGCTGGGTTGAACTACCAAGACCTGTGAAGCTAACTTGTCGAGTCCATACATCTCGTTGGAAAAGATTCAGGACAAAGGCGAATATTTCTCAACAGTGAAAATGTTGTTGTTCAAGAGATACACTGCGTTCTGGGCCAGAGGAGTTGGGATCTTGACAGATAAAAAGGAATACTGATCAACGGTGACTACTGATCAACGGTTTTCAGGTGAAGACAGAGGTATTTCACTGTACTTCTACCTCAGAACGTGGTGATTCGAGAAAAGGCGAATGAAGGAGTTGTTCCAGAATGATATTCTGAGCTTCAGGGCCTTTCAATTTGCCGGAGGGGAGGAGTGGGCAGCTGGCCCTGGTATTCGAGGATGTCGTAGTCTTCTCATGACACTGATAAAGAATTTAGGGCAATTTGGAGGAATTAGGACGTAGATCAATCACAGATATGATATACATGAATAAGCATGTTTATGTCCCGAACAAATGTCACTTATCATCATATCCATCTTTTTTCTCTTGCCTTGACAACACTGAGTCTATTTCGTAGAAATTGGTACTTGAGTAGATAACATTTTTGACATGATATATGATTGGCAGAATTTGGCAGCTCTTGGACCGCCTTCCATCGAAAATCGATATCTGTGGCAAGACGCCCAAGTGTTTTCGGTCAAAATGAAGGCCTCTCTAGTAATGTGGGGCATTAGGTTGATGATTATTAAAGAACATCAGGTGACAAGTCAAAAAGTTTATGAAATTCATGAGTAACCATATATTTTAGCAGCGCTGATGATAGGCCAATATGAACTAGATATATCGTAATTTTATGTAGTGGTTCAGTATGGTAAATAGTAGAAGCTTCCGGTTTCTACAATAAATAGCAGTATATAATTTTAGATCAATTCTAAGAAATATAAAGTTACCCATGTTTGTTTACACATCACTCTCCTGATAACCAACAATAATCATAATTATGATAATTATGATGTCGAGAGCCAATGCAATCAATAGAACATAATTGGTATTTTTGGAAGAGAAAACGTTCCTAAATTCCGTCCCCAGCCCTTTAATGTTAGGGTGTAGCCCCGAAATTGCAGAAGGGGTATCATGTACCATCTCGTGTAATGTTGTCAATTCACCTTGAAGATTTGTCAGTAAACCGTCCCTGCTCATGATGCTTCTGCATATATCTCTTTCTTAGAAACTTCTTTTGTAGAGATGTATAGTCATCTTATAGTTTATTCGTGAATATTTTTTTATGGTACATGTAGTAGAACTACATTGTACTATAAAAAAGTAGATTATTGTTATCATATTCGGTAATATATTTGGTGTTGATGTCGACCTTGTGACAGGTATTCCTGGTTTTCGCCTAATTCGCCCATTACCTAATGTCGAACAGACACGGACTTTCTGGCGATTTATTCCTTGATTTCTTGATTTGTGTTGCAGGCGCGGCACTCGAAATTTCCCGGTGAGAGTGATTTGCTATGTTTTATATTAAAATTTGATAAGAGGATTAGATGGAAAGTATGAAAACCATCAGTCGGGTAACATGGGACATTTTGCATCTCTTCTGTTATGTATAGTCATGTGCATGCATATAATGTTTCTTCATTGCATTCTCATTCAAACTTCTGGTTATTTTTTCGTGCCATAGATACTATACATTATAAATGTATCGTCATTGTTATTGGCTGTATATATCGGTGTGCAACTGCATGTTGTAACATGCAATATTTTTTTTCGGAGAAAATAAAGGCATTAAATGCCCATAAGATAATAGAATTCAATGTGTGTCATTGACTTTCCTAATCGTTGCCAGTACCCGTTCAGTCGACAGATCGGACAGGAGTCATCTGGAGTCGGGAACATTAACCCCCGATTCCTCAGGATGCTGCCCGGAGGATATACGATGTAGTGGGAGAAGGTTCACCTAATTCCCCTGGACCGGCCTGGCCCTTTCCTACTCACAGCGTAGCGGATCGAAGCCTATTGAGTGGGCTACTATTCCCTAGCACACGATTAATTGCCTTTGAGGTACATGTTTTTTGTTGCGGGCGGGGCCATTTGCCATCTTGATCGACAGTGACTTCAGGCATGGCACAAACACGCTTGCGTGTAGTTGCAAGTAAGGAAAATATTTTATAGACCCTGTTTACAACAGGATGGCATGATAACTGGAAGATTAGCAACAATAAGCTACGCCTTTTGATATCAGTGATTCAAGCTGCACAGTGAGCCTGGATGTGTCATCGTAAGCTATGAAAGCCTTTCTCTGAATTGGCGTGAAAGGCTTTCTCCCCTCGCATTCGCCGATCCAATGATTGGTAACGTAGCAGATGGCGGGTGCGTGGTAATCATATCTGGAAATGATTTGTCGGGATGATAGATGGGATTTCCCTGACATACTCTTGCCAGGAAATGCACATACTGGAACCAAGTGTGAGGAAATATGGCCGGTATTTTACGGTGTTTCAATGGCGTATTTTCCAGGTGGTAATCCCGCTGGAAGCGCTCCAAGAATAAAAAACTCAAGAGAGGAATTTGGACTTGGACTTAGTCTATGACTTGTTTACAGCCTTGACTTTTAATAGGAGTCACATGGTCTGGTGCGCTCTCTTTAGTGCACTCGGCCTGCGTTGGAAGCCAAAATCAGTAAATCACTAAATGTTGACAGGTGAATGTGCAAACAGTATTATACCAACATTTTAATATTGGGCACCCATGTTAACGATATTAGAGGGTTTTTTTCTTCAATTGACATGTATATTGACTCTGATGATATGACGCAACAGCCAGAGTAGAAGTAAAAAAGTCCCCCTGGAACAAGTGTTCGGCCCTATTATATTCCGACAGATGAGGGGACATTGACATGGGATGACCCCGATGGCCGGGCCAGTGTTTAACATATTTCCCGATATGGGTCTCTCCCATCGCATCGGGAAAAAAATTCACCCAGTTACATGTAGATGTACCTAACTCTTACCAGAAGCTTATGGGGTGGATCGTTTCTGCGATTTGGTGGCTGCCCGGATACCACCAATCCGGAAAGCAGCCCACTCTTCTTAAAGGGACACAATAGGCAGCTGCTAGGTAGGCAAGATAAAGTTACCAAATGTTGCCAATAGGGGTCTCTCCCATCCACAGTACGTCAAAACTATTCACGCTTGTACAATGAACATATTTTGTGCTGAATCTAACAAGACCCAGTGCCGTTATTGTGGATATTAGTCAGCCGAAGATGGCCAATTCAACCCAGCTTCTCCTGCCTAGAGTCCCCTTTAAGTCCCCTAAGTCCAGCCAATCCGCGCCAGTCTGCGTAGTCCCCCAGTTGGTCCCCGGCATCCCCGAAATACTAGGGACAGTCGTATGCTCCACTCCTTGCACTCCGGACGCACGCAGTGGTCCGGCCTGATCGTTCCTCACCTCATAAGGAGACCAAATAATTAGGATGACGTGGTGGGCTGCCCGGGGAGTCTATAACATACTCAAGCTCGGTTATAAGTGCTGACTAGGCCTGAAGTTCAGTATGCAAGGCCTGCGGTTCATCTATTTTTTTATCAGCAATTTATAAGCTTACCAATCGTTGATGAAGTCTATTTCTCATCATACTGCACCATTGGGCTTTTTTCAGTCCTGTTGTTCACCCTATGGGAAAAAGGCGAACTAATCACGTAAAATATAGAAAGTGATCAATACCTGTGACATCACACTGGAATCAACTTGAGGTATCATTTTACATCATCCAGAATCATCGAACAAAATCAGTATTCAATGGAGAAATCATAAAGTATTTTTATTCATAACGTGATAAATGACTGTAAAAGTTAAGCAAAGGACAACCAAAGGTTCATTCGGGATCCAAGCAACAGCCTTCATTGAGAAAGAGCAGAATCAAGGATTAAAAGAACAGAAGTCGGGGTGAGTGAGATCACGTAGTCTCATAAATGATATTTAAAATGGCACCTGTGATTTTCATGAATTTTAATCCATTATCGTAACTTAAAAAGTGGGGTAATGCAGGGTCTTCACTCCGGACGCAGTGGACCAGCCTCGTTCATCACCCCAATACAAAGAAGACCAAATTAGGATGACGCAAAAAAACTTCTAAGTCCAAATATTTTTTTCACTTTTTTTCTACTTAAAATGAAGAAACATCCTCAGCCCAAAACAATTTTTTGCTTTAAATGGCGGGACAACCTAATCATGCATTTTGTCCCTGGATTTTCAACTTCACTCACGCGACCACCCCGGTAACGCGACCAGTCAACCTCGGTCTCATGAGTGGTCGTGTTACCGGGGTTCCACTGTATACGCCTTCAGGGGATGCGTGTTTATATGCTCTATAACCGTACCAAACACTGTTTTCTCAAATTACCCTTCTGCTAGTAACAGGCTGTGTGAAGTTGCTACGATTCACTATGAAAACAGGATATATATGTACAAGGTTCTGAACGAAGATTTGTTTTAGTCATAAAAATTACAAATTCCTGTAAGGATTTCACCAGCAGCGCATTTGACTCATTTTTTTTAAACGCAAAGACTGTAAGATGATCCCTAGTTTATCACCATGACATTAAATCAACTTTGTTTTTTTTCAGAACAAATTCTTGTCAAACAAAGAAATACATTTTATATCGTTTCAAATACTTCGCATGACGTACACAATATCACTTGAGAACAACTTAAAACATAAATGAATGTCGACCATCGATAATCGCTAAAGAATACACTGGGATGCGAATTCCGAAGATAGGCTATTGTGAACGATTTGATTGCAGCATTCTGTCTATACGCATTCACCTCAGATTCGGAATATGTGACCGCGACGCCAGCGAATCTCCAATCTTTCACCGGTGTAAGGTGGAAATTGGATAAAGGGTCTTCTTTTATTCAATTTATTTTTTACTTTTGTACTTCATGGATGTAAAAACACCCAGACGAGCGTGATTCATTTCACGGTACCTTCTCCCTTTTCTATTTGACTCTCAAATTAAATTACCATTCCCATTGTCTTCAAGAAACTTGCTTATGACTTAGAGCCGAGAAACTGGTCCCAGTTTGCTTCAGGATGACAAGCGGTGTTTGAGAATCATTTTCATTCGCAGTAGGCTTACTGAGTGTATACCGTACATTGAATCAAAACAAAATATAAATCAAAGATGGCACCGAAGCTTCTGCGACCTTTGACCTACGCCATCATCTCCATGGATTCTCTCAAACGTTTGGTGCGAGGATGGAGGAAAATGTACCCCTGTCTTGTGGAGACCAGCATTGACATCGTCATCCTGATATCTGGGGATGACGATGAATCTTGAGGGACACAGTATTACCCATGAACGAGTATCTCAAAGGAACACTCCATTGTCAATTAATAGTTTGACTAGTTAAGTGTCGGCTGTCGGTTTTCTACAAGTGAAGTCTGTTATTACATGGATTCAGTTATTTTTTAATTAAAAAAATTAACTTTGGATACAATGTGCGTTTCTTATTCTACAAAGGATTTGGCCAAGCTTTCATCTCAACTACACACCCCAAAGGTAAGAAGTTATCTTTCTGATATATCGACATGCGCAGGAAGCAGTTGGAATGAGCCCGTATCTCGTCAGGTGCTGGTGCGGTCTGGTGGAATCGCAGCACCTGACGAGACACCAATCAATCCGACACTGAAGAGTGGAAGGTGCTAACTGTTGTCGTGTGTCCATTGATCAGGTGAGACATTGGTGAGCATTGGTGTTGTAAATGTAATCAACACGGAATTAACACCAGAGTGACATATGCGAGAGCTGTTAATCACTTAATCTATCATCCCCGATGTCAGCCCACATTACACAAATTCTCACGAATTTCTGGTGTTTCTGATGTTTCATTTTTTTCTGCTTTCAGTCATAGTTCGTTGACATGATCACACATTGCATGGTAAAGTGGATCACCAAACGCAGCGCTGTTTCTGTCAAAGGATGTACCTCGGTGGTCGGGAAAGAGCTGATGGCGCAATCAGTACACTTTTCTTAGGATAAGAATGCTTAGACAAGAAATGGACATGGGGTGACAGGACAGCTAACATCTCATCAATAACGAAAAAAAACTTGTCCGTTAAGAAGCCAAGGTTGAATCCAATCGGTAAAGGTACATTATACATGTACTGTCAAACTAGCAGATTCTAGAATAACTGTAACCCAATTCGACAAAACTATATTGCGGGAGGGATCACGTAGAGCCTGCCCAATTCCTCTAAGATGACGGAAGGTAGTATAACACAAGACCCAGATGTCTGGACTCAAATCAGTTCAAACCAAACCTGTAGCTTCTTCAGCAATACCTGCCGGACTGAGGAGATCGCCACAACCTTTCTCATAGGAACAGAAACCGGAGTACTAGCATTAGAAACGCATTTCAATGTTTTGATACTTGTAACCATGCTGCTTATGGATGCTGTGGGGATATACATTAACGTTCTAGGAATGGCCGTCCTCGTCAGATCTAACTTGCCAAAATCGACGTCCGATATGCTTGTGATGAACATTGCTGTCAGTGACACTTTATCTGCGATCCTGGTCTACCCAATCTGTATCATGTCCGTTGCCCAGCAGAGCTGGGTCCTGGGGCACGCAACATGTGTCTGGTACGCCTTCGGCTTCCCGTTCTTTGGCGTGGTGAGCATCAATACCATGGCTTCGATCGCAGCGGAAAGGTGAGGTGAATGGACGTTCGTAACTTTGTTGGAAAGAGGTAATTGCACGATTGTTTGATATTGCCACATGTCTCTTGGGGTGGGTTTCGAATGTAACAATTTTTTTCAAATGCACGACGGGTGGGCCTCGTGGGATGGATCGAAACCGGCTGTTACATAGTCCTTGATGGTCTTTGATACTGCTAACGCCAGCAAGGTGCGTCATCGAAAGCAGTAATTCGCTTCAGGCTAGCACACCCGAACATCGTTCATATACATGTAGAAATATTACATCCGTGGAAATACGAACCATCCCCCCCCCCCAAAATGAAGAGAAAGTGTCCATAATATTAACGATCTCAGTAAGCTTTGCTGAGTTAGTCATTTTAGTTTTAGATCAAACATTAACATTTGTAATCAAAGTCCGTTTGAAAAATGTCCTCCACAAAACGCGGAAATGATGGTACTGCCTTTTTTTGAAGTGAATGGGTCTTCAGGGACTTCTGTTAGAACGAAAACTAAATGCAATCCATTAATGTGCCTTTGAACAAAAACGGTAGTGTATAATGTACGGTCGCTTGATTGGGCATCGTGTGTAAAGAGACAGCTAGGCCTTGGTGAGGCTTTTTCAACTTAATCAATCATTCAGTAAATCGCAGTACGCTCTGGGTTTTCCTGAGAGACGGACGATTTAATGACATCAAGTAGAATTTTAATTGCTCTCGATCACATGCTCCGACTTTGACCTCTATCGTCCTTTCATCTTGGAGATGTGTGAACCTATTTTTCTAACTGGCTGCGGACAGGGAAGTTCATCCACAATACGGCAGCTAACGCGTTTATTTATGTCATGGCCTCCGGGATGGGGAAGTTCGTAAAGATCACTGCATGAATAGCTAGATTTTCTTTGAATTGTTTAAGTTGTTTTGTAAACGTCATATTAATCAACCTGTGATGTTATAACAATAACAAATATCGGATCTGTCTCATAGATTGGGTTGTCTAAATAAATCCAAAAGGAAGAGGTTGTGCCAACGTCCCTTTCAACGACCAAAACCAATGAAATGGATGATGAACGCGATCCGACTCGAGGGCATCCCGAGATACAGAATTTTGATACTCCTACCTCGTATACAAAAATTAGAAATATCGAGAGGCGGAGTCTATTGAAAATCACTGGTTATTTCAAGATGACTCGAGGGATACTGTGCAGCACTAATATATACTAAATATTATAGATTAATCCCGGAAGGGCGTGGACGAAACACAACGAATTTGTCATCATGAGAGAAGTACAGATTACAACAGGTTACCAAAAACTGGTTTCCTATAATTTCCCATTATAACATATGAAAACGAGAGACAATACCACTGCAAACTTCTTTCCATCTGAACATCATTCGAGACCAAGAATTAGCCGCTTTAACCATAGCCACCATTTCTCGTTCCAGGTATCTTACTGTTACCAAACGTTCCCAGTCATGGCGGGTAGCACGGATGCAAGGATTCCGCTGCGTTATGGCAGTATGGGTCAGCGCCTTCCTCATTGCGGTCCCCAACATTGTCTTACTCTCCGACTCCTCTGCCAACACAAGCCAACTGAGGAACAGCATCTGTAACCTGGACGTCAATCAGTACGAAACCTCTGTATTCGACATCTTGTACCCTATATACTTCCTTGTGGTGTGTCTACTAGCCCCGGTGTGCGTCACAACGTACTGCTACTGCAAGCTCTATTTTATGGTGCGGCATGTCGCACGGAGGGTACGTATCAGTCGCATGTCCGTGATAGCAATGACAGTAACAGGAACAGAAGGAACAACTGTGCCTGCACCAGGAACATCTGCTGGGCCCCAGGATGAGGTAAAGACTGAACGCATCATTGCGAAGAGAATGATTTTCATGGTGTTGGTGACGTTCTTGAGCTGGCTTCCATACTCCTTAACTGAAATCGCCGTCATTGGTATGCATTACAGGATTCCTCTAACTCTCCGTATTCTTCCGTCCGTCTTCGCCAAGGGATGTATTTTATACAATCCGTTGATATACATTGCCTTCTCCAAGAAATTCCGGCAGTCGTTCAAGGACTACTTACAGTGCAAATGGGGCAAGAAGTCAAGAGTACAGGCCATAAGGGGTGCTGTAGCGCCGGCAGCAAGCCCAAGGCTAGGGATGGGCAAGGACATACGAATGGAACGGTCCTCGTTTATGCGACAGAAGACGTTTCCACTTCTCAACCAACAGAATATGATCCATGAAGCACAGGATCCTGGGAATGGTCAAAGATATCTTGATCCTGGAGGGAATACAACCAGCGGGTATGGCACTGCCAGCCTCACACCCACTGCATATCTCAGTCGAACTCCCATGCCGTCCAATTCTCTTAATCCATCGACTCAAGTAACTTATTTGGATCCCAGTACTAACAGTCAATACGGTAATCTTAGTAGTCAAGGTGGTAGCTCTTTTGCAGCCAAATCTCCGGCTAGAGTGAAAATAAGCTTACCAGAGACACAGATGCGAACAGCTATGCTGCTCCGAAAAGATACAGAGGAAACATTTCGTTTTATCCATGAAGCAAGGCCGCAGCCGCGTAGAAAGAACGGCATGTCAACCTTGCAAGTGCCTTCACTGTCTGGTCTGGTGATTCCTGCATCACATCGCCAAATAAAAGTGCAGATGTCGACACCGTTACCTGGTGTTCCTGATAACAGCGACAGTCGGGACAGTTCAGACCCACATGTCACAAGCAAGACGTAGATGAGGTATATGAATCCATCATTCTGCCTATTGCCAATATACATGTATTGTCCTCTACTCCCAAAACATCCTCCATATGAGCTCTTAAAGTTGAGGGAGTCCAACCTTACAAAGCATTTTTAAAGAGAAGAGAATTATTTTTTTATCTAAATCGCGAATCATCTTGAAACAAGCAAATCCTTGAATGGTAATCTGGAAACGAACATATTAACTGCTCCAGAGCATCAAACGTTCATTTTTTTGTCATTTAGGGAACTTTTTTTAGCTTCTAATCATGTATTTAAATTACTTGTGTTATCAAACATTTTTTGGGCCAATTCAGTTGAAAGTAAATCTCCATACCAGGCTACAGGGAAGAATTTTAATGTCAGAGTAAAGATCATATTACATGTTGTCTCACTGTCCAGAGTTAATACGTCTGCATTGCCCCTGAACCTGGTTTTTCGTATAATTTCATACCCAAGGCTAGCTTCAGGTGTAAAAAATCTCAAGGTTCCCCAAAAGATTCAACTCTAGAGCCAATTTAGTAAAGCAAAAGTCTAAAGCAAATTAAAAGCCAAAAGAACTGTGAATAGGAACAACTTTCGACTTCACTTCATGGAGCTTCTACAACTACTGAACCAAATCCAGATATCTTGGTCTCATTTTTCTTTTCGAAAGATTATCCATCCATTGCTATATACAAGTCCTTTAGGTATACATATGGTATGATCATCCATTTTTCTAGGCAAACCTGAAAAGCAGAACCTTTATGGTATCCTGGCTTGTTTTTATTCCCAGTTGGTATTGTTTTGGCCGACATGCAGCATAAGTGACTATAACATCGTGATGTTTACAAATATCGCCATGTTAAAAAGCCCTCTACACAAAAAATTGTGAAGTCAAGGGAGAGCTGGAATAACCGTCGTGGTTAGAATGAGACAGAGAGAACTAGCAGGTTGACACGCTGTTTTTGCAACGCTGTTGTGGGCTGGCTTCGTGGATGCAGCAACAGGGTTGTACCAGGATTTCATTTTTGGTTCACTTCATGAAATCAGGTACAGCTGACTTCTGTATTTCGAGAACATAAAACGGAACACATGATTTAAATGTTTCACCTAGAGTAGTTGTGGTAGAACTCACAGTTTCTTTTGTAGGGGCCTCTTGAATGCAAATTTCTTCACAAAAACCCCACTTGGTGTGGTATCACTGCAAGTCTCAAAATGTTGGTTCCAGTTTTCTACCAACCTCGACTTTGTCCCAGCATGTGCTTTTCTCAGATAAACCAATTCTCATTGACAACAAAAACTGTCATTTTCTCTTGATGATCATTCTGTACCTAAAGTCGATAACCATGCCAACCACCACCATATCATGCATCTAACAATGCAAGCATTGTTGACTTCTGTATGTAACCCAACCCTCACATTCTATATTGAACACCATTTATTGGCTTATTGACTGATGCCATATTGCAGACTGTTACCATCACCATTTAATAGTTCCAGACCAAATGAAGGGAAGGAGCAGAATTGCACCATTTATAAAAACCCTGAAAATGTTGTCCAAGGCTCTTATATGTGATGGGTGATTATAAGCCAGAATACCACACTCAATATGCCAATGTGCTTTTTTAGTGTAGGTTTTACAATAGAGGTGTTATTATACAACCTACAGTGCCTTTGATGACATGTGATAATCTGACTTGAATGCAAGTTACCATGGCAACGGAATAAACTAAATGTTCTGTTCCCTCCAATTATGTCCTTATACAAATGTCAAACGTCATTCACGTACATACAACCGCTATGTTAAAACTAAAGGTATATTTTCAAAGGAAAGATACCACTTATGGCAAAAATTATTAACACATGTACAGGGACAAGTACATGTTGAATAAAATGAAAATGGTTTTGGACAGTATATCGGGGCAGAATATGGTATCAATAATCAAGTTAATAATTTTGCTAAAAATCCACGATGCCAAAATATTTACATTGCGGTACATGTATTTTGAAACAGCTGTTAGATATGAAATGTTACTAGAGTTGAACAATCGTTTCTAAATAAATCTTTCAAGGAATAGCCAATCCATTGTTTCATCATTTACAATTGAAGAGAGGGACAGATGTAAGCGAGGCCATCACAAAAGACCAGCATCGGAGCATGTCATCATTATTGACCATGTGTACTAGATTACAGACACAAACCTACTTGACGATGAGGTTTATTATTCACTCTTGTAGGTCAAGGTGTCTAGGACATGTCACCTTCAACTTCAACTTCCAGGCAAAATATCTTTCCCATACTGACCTTTCAGGACTAATGCATAAGATTAGTATTGCATTTTAAACAAAACAAAGACCAAATTGACATTATTTCATAGAGTTTTATTACAGTCTTCTTACAGTATGGAACACCTGGTATTTACACAACAAGGTATTTTTAATAAATATCGCAGAGAAGTCAGTTTTCGAACGGTATCAATATTAGGACATGTTAATAATAACTTGTACTGACCAAGATTAGATAACTATTCGCACCGCCTTAAAGCATTGTTTTAATTCTTATATCAGCTGATCACTTGACTGAAGTTAGATAAGCGTTGAGTGTGTTCGGAGGAATAAGGTTACATGCAATAGGAGAGTTTTCAAGTCAAGTGTATTTTTCAAAAATATCAAAATACTAACTCGTTGAGGAATAAGTATAAAGGCAACCGTTGAGGTACTGTTTGCTTAATGTGACATACATCTCCCAACTTTAGGTTGGTGGCAAAAAAACTTTATCAGCAACAAAAGCTTTCTAGAAATACCAGAAAGACCCATCAACAGTTTTAGATTAGGCTATCTTTTCTATAAAATCAAACAGACAATTTTTTAAGCATGGCCTAATCATTAGTTCAGAACAGATCAGTGATAAACAGGATACAACAAACAAATGCTAGATCATGGACACGTATGTTGATTCAATGCTTTGAGTTCTTTTCAACAATCAATAAGATCATTTACTGTCTATCTGTGTACATGTATATGAAGTACTTACCTTCAGAGCAAGTTGAAAGATCAAAGGATGCATGTGTAGTGAGTCAGTGATGAAAATCAAGGGTCGAATGAAACAAGAAACTTATCACTGATCAATTTGATCAATTGTTAATCAAATCAATATTTCTGATGCGATATCAATGTCCAGCAGAGACATTTTTAACATCTTTGGTGCTCGAGTTGTTTTGGACAGGTACCTTTGGCCCCTAAATTACGAATAATCACGCAGCAAAATGCCAAGAAGTAAATAAATAAGTCATTTCAATTCCATGAACAGACTGGCCTCAAGCACGGATGCAAGGGAAACTCTCAAATAACAATCAATCAGAGGGGTTAGAATCATATCTTGCAATGGCCAAGGAATCTCCAAGTATAACCTGGCATCCTAGTGTTCAGCAATGGTACTAAAATGAGTTTTCCACCACTACACCAGAGGGAAATTGGCTACAGCTCATTCCTGATTCCAAGTTTTTATACCTAGCTCTCAATCCAAGTTTAGGCCGGGACAGTTATGGTTGGGTTAGCATTAACTTTTCATTCCAACTGACTGACTTCAGCCCTTACCACAAAATTACTGATTTTAGTCCTCACCAAAGGGGCCACTGACCTTGTTCTTACACAGAGGAGGGAGAATTAGTAGGGAACAAATTGCCAATTTCACCCCAGTAACTGACAGGTACAGCATGATTCTAAACCCTCCAATTTATTTCCGTTCATTAACAAACTAAAACTTGCGAACTAACACGCTTATCCCAAGCGATTGGGAGCTGCAAGATTTTCATTGTTCGACTAAAAAGCAGCCAATTATCATCTGGTTGGCTGATCACTGGTTGAGCACCTTTAATACCGTTTGACAAGATCTCTCACATCATTGACATTGGCTTGAATCCTGGTGACGTTCCATAGAGTATGAAATCGGCTGGCGATTTACCAAGCGACGCACCATTGGGCGCTTCCTCAGGTAGGAAGTCGTCTTCGTCCTGGAATATTTGAGTAGGAAATGTGATAAACGAAACTAAGATTAGCACCGAAGACGCTTACTTTGTAAATAAAAAAAACTATTCCTATGAGGATCGCTATTGACACGAAGGAGTGCACTATAGAAATCCTTAATCAAAAATGTATTCATGGCTCACCTCGCTTATCTGCTCTTCTGTGGTGACGACAGGCTGCCCACCATAATCACGGTACAAGGGCTCAATATGTCTCTGCGATCTGAAAGAAAAACGAAGATGTGAATCACAAGAAGACATCAGAAGCCTGTGTCCAGCAATTGCATTTATGGGTACATAACTTGAATAAGAGACGTTGACTACCATGAGAGAAAATCTGGGCAAGTTTAGTTACCAATACAACAGTGCAGCGGGATCCCAGTCTAAATGAATAACAGTATCTCAGCTAAGATTCCTATGGTGCATTCATCATAGGTGTCACCTCGTGTTCAGGTCATGCCCTCAGCAGTGCAGTACAATGATGACGACTGATGCTCCATGGGGGCAAGAGTCTACCAGGTAAGCAAAAAATTCAGGATGAAATAAAACATTGTACTCACCTCGCTAATAAGTAAGGGTCGAATGGGAAAAATGAATCAAGAGCATTCGTAAGTGACAACTTTATCCTTCCCTGTGTTTTTAATGTGGTCAGTGGCAAGTTTGATCGGTTGTTATGCTCTATCACAGTATCACAGAATGCTATTTGGTGTTGCCTGAAAAACAAGTCGCAAGATAAAATCTTGGTCAACTGCAACATGATAAATGTATATCTAATAGAGAGATTGTGATGACCTTATTCCATGTCTAATCTGGTTTAATATTACATTGCAAAATGTGTTGATTCTCCTCAAATATGGAAGAAACACCAACTCTGATGCACCAAAGAACAGAAATGATAACTTTCAAAGAAAAATTTTCCTTGAATGCAGCATAACTATCTTACCTTGCAATGGAGGAAAATGTCTTGACAACAACAGGTAAACATATACGCAACGGATTAAGACGACAGGTGACTATGGTTTGGAAGTTTAAGCTCGCACAGAACTTCATGCCTGCAAATCAAAATGGGAGGATATAGACTTACATGTACAACCTTGACTGCAAGCAGAAGCAGTGATCCTGTAGGCCAAAGGGAGTAACCAACATCTGGACTTAAACTAGGATGTGTCTTAGTCTTAAACATTGACAATGACAGCTGAAGAGTTCTCTGTGCCTTGTCTAAAAACTCTCATGAAAATTCTGTCTGATGGAAATACATTGGTTAGAAGCGTGGGTATCTGACAGTGAAGCACGTACCATCTTCTTCTGCTAAGAATTCCTTATGCCTGAAGATGAATATATAGAATATCGCCTGACACACAGAGTAAAATGGTCCATGATGCACGACATCTGCCTGGGACGCGGAGTAGCTGGCCTGCTTGATGTATGTATTCACCCACTTCACCATGAACTCTAGTATTGTTCTGGCAGTGCTGAAAGAAGTACGCACAATATAATTGTAATCAAGTGTAGATTGTTGTAATCTATTTCTTATGATTGGATGCCAACTTGTAAAACACACTGCCATAGCAAAGGCTGACGTACAAACAACCACACTGACAGTGCAACATTTCAAACATGCTGACCTGAAATAGCACACAGATGGAGGAAAGATCTACTATTTTGTTTGCCCATCATGACGATTACATTTTGGATGAAATCTTAAGTTTATGGTATTAAGTCAACGTACCTTACTGAGACATATTTTGCCCGGGCAACATAACTGGCCAGATATGCAACAGCTGACTGTCTGAAGATGGGCTGCATATTGGGGTCTTTCACTTTCTTCCATAGGTAATCCACAAACCCATCCGAGAGTTGCTGAAAAAGAGCACAGTCAGGGAACATTAGTACTAGTCACTTGATTATTTTACAGTTTGTTTTGAAACATGCGTGCTGGAAAAGGATCAAATTTAAGATGATATACACTTATGGACAAAGGCATGTCCACAGAAGAAGAAAGAATCCTCTCTCCACACGAGGAAAACTCAGCCTCTGTAAGACACCTCCACACTCAACCCAGCAGTTTTCAAACAATTGAAAAGGTAAGACTGGGAACCCAAATATAATTGCAGGTACCAGCAATAAAAATTGCTCGTTTGCCCAATGTTCTAACAATGTACCAATCTAACAGGCCAAATGAGGAGACACTTACGTGAACACACCTGACAAGCAAAGATCCTTACCTGCTGGAAACTTGTGATGTAGAATAGGATATACTGTACATGGCACGATAGATATGTTTTCAAAATGATGGCATCAAAAACATATAACAGATCTTTATACAAGGACTTAGCCGCTTCCCAATCAAATTCTTCTGAAAGTAGTAACGTAAGACCAATAAAAAAGCTATGACAAGCTCCATGTGACTGCTTCATTCAAGCACAGGTTCAACTAAGCTACCCGAGTGATGAAGCTGCATGTATACAACCTCTCACAGCCTGCTGTCAGTACATCCACTGAGATGAGAAACTGCTTACTAGACAATGCTAGAGATCAACACAGACAGTCAATACAGGACACCATGTCACTTAACTAAACATACCTTTAGGATGACACACGGAATAAATAAACTGCAGAAGAATATCCATTAACTGATCTAACTTGTTGGCATCTTTATGTCCCATCGGCTTCTCATCTTGACCAGTGTCCGACAGCGGTGGAGTTGACTCTTCATTTTCACTATCCTAAAGAAAGAAATGACAACCTACATCAAGTATTACTATCGTAACCAAGTCTAATAGACCTTTTTAAACAGAATCAAGCTCCCTTAATGCTGATGAAGAAAATCAAGCTCATGGTTTGAAAACATGGAACTATACTTAGTAATGCACTTGTCTGAGCAAATGCTTCGAGTTGCACAATCATTCATAATTTGTAACACAAGATACACAATTTAAATTCACACAGTAGAGTCCAATATTTCATGCAACCACAGATCTCTGATGAAGAAAACAAAAAATCCTTACCATTTCAAACATTTCCACTTCATCATCGATATTCATGTCTTCATCTACATCATCTTCCACTTCTTGAATGTCCTGTCGCGGGGCCAGGGCCTGCAAGGCAAGCAATATCTTAGTGAGTGGACTTGCAGCTTGGTTTCATATAGATACCAAAATACAGTTATGAACAGAGACAAAAAGTCAGAATTGAAATTAGAATAGCGTGATACTTCAGTCAGATTTTGAATATTTCTATTTCGTATGCACTGTTACGTCGATGGAAACTACTACTGTTGAGTGGAGGGGTTGTTGAGTGGTGACTGAGAAGCTGACACTATGACAGCTTGGTAATGATGCCCCTAATAACTCTGTTGATGCTTTATGAAAATAACACTAGGGTCACTCCTGAAGCAGGCCGATCATACTTACATCTAACTCCAGCATTTTTTCAACAATAAGTGACAGAATCTGTTTGCGTAAAACAGGCATATACTGCGCGATTTGTAGAAGATTTCTGACATAACACGCGTGGATATAACAATCTTTTGTCACAAACGGATAACATCCAACAAGGACAGGCATCAGGACTTGTGGGGTTCTGAAACAAATGGATGCGTTTTATGAAAGCAAGTTTGAAATACATAACAATTTAACTACCGTGATCCGGACAGCTGTTTAAACAGATCAAGAACTGCATGTGTCAGTCCCAAAGGTCCTTAAATAGATATGGTCTACTGTACATTTTAAAATATTTAGGAAAATTAAGACAGAGTTACTTCACCAGAACTTACAATGGAACAATTTTTGCTATGGATTGTAGAAGTCCGTGAACATGAATGAATGCTTGATCATCCTTCTCCCTCTGAGCATCAGTAATATGTGTTGTCGCTGAAGGTGATTTTTCAAAAGCTGGAAACGGCAGAAAGATTGCCAATTACTTAAGAGTTACACATCTTTTTTTTGCGATATGATGTACTTCGTACTTTTACACAAACTCTTCACCTATTCAAATCTGAATGAAGGATTATAGGTATCGCGGAAAACTTCTTAATCGTACCATCGCTATTTCTGGGACAACAAATGATGAATTAGGTATTGTGGAATGCTCGATGATTGAACTTAAAGTATGGGTTAAGAAGATTGCAATGTCCAATATTCTGTTTATAGAGTTGATACGAATACTTACTCGGTAAAAATATCTTGACCAGCATCTTTGCACATGATCTCAGGTAATATGAATGAGCCGAGATGAGATTCAATAGGACAGTCTGGTATTCTAGTACAACAGCTCGTGACTTGTAGGCCCAGTTTACTTGCTGGAGAGGAAAAGAGTACAGTATTATTTTACAGAATGCATCAGAGTTGCTGGTTATTCAGAACAAAACAGTACCATAATGTAACACTGTCCTTTATCATTGTACTGTACTAATTAGCCAACAGCTAAAAAACTGAACCAATTGTTCTGACTCTATAAATTCACTCATTCTTTGGTTGCTTGTTTAGGAATCCTTCTTTATTGTTCAACAGGAACAGAGGTCAGATTATGGGCCTTCTTTTTCAGCCATAACAACAGGCATGATAATCATTTTCCTCGATTCCTATCACGAACTTACCAGCAGGGCTCCAATTAAGTATTCACAATCTTTCCCCAAGTCTGATATACATTCTCTCAGTCCTTTCAGGTACTGAATAAGGTCACTATTCTCAATGTTTGGGTCAGAGATGTAACCAACAAAACCATCATAATCTCTTCTGTGCCCCTGAAATAAAACAAAGCCTGGATTACAATTTTCCACTCCGCCAACCCAGACTCACTGCTACACCAACAGGGCTCCAATGACTAATGAGGGAGTTTGTTACGGACGGAGTATTTCTGATGGTTTAGAGTGGTGATACTGCAATAAGAGCGGCCTGAGACAAGTCAAGTGAACATAACATGAAGAAGAGAGTGGGCGTAGCCTGATAAAGTCTTCACATGTACACAATCGACAATGTAGGCCTATATGTATGTCCCAGTAGAGTAATAGGACAGAGAGAACTAAGTGAAAAACTTGTTCTATTATTGACCCCATATTTAAGGATTAAGTTACCTTCTTAAAATTCTTGACAATCGCCGACACATCCATCCTACCTCTGTATCCAACCAATGGTTATGGTAGGGACATATTCACTTTAAATTTACTTCAACGTTTATTCGTGGCAACTCAAGCAGGATCACACCAGTCTGGATCTGGATGAACCGTGAACAAAATGATTACTTCTTCAGGTTAAGAGCTATCTTTTATTTGATTCTAAGCCCTGATAATTGTTGAAAATTGAGAGAATACATGGAATACGCCTGCAACACGTGGTAGATTTGTTGTGAAAACGATTTGTTACATCCTCAACGTACATGTGTACATCAAGGATGTATCAAATCGGACCGCGATTCGTATTTTCGTCCTATTGTCAAAATAAGATGATATCGTAATATCAAGTTTAAATTGAAAATATTTTGGACAAACAAAATTTACAAAGTGACAAAAAGTAATGGAAAAATGATAAGGGGAATTAAAAAATCCATATCGTCGGCTCAGTTTATGACGTCAAGCCAAAATCTCGTGACTGATTGATCGATTTTGTGTAATTTCTTTTCTCAAAAGCACCTTAGAATCCACATTTTTGACTTTCTGATCGCCCTTTGGTTTGCTAGGTAAGTTTAACAGGAGGTAAGACACATTTATAGATGATGTGATACGGAATTTGATGTTTGATTTCTGTGATTGCAGCAGTTACGAACAGTCTTATAGTCTTTTGGGTGACCAAAAAGTCAACAACACCTCAGTGACCTGGCTTACCTTAACCTTTCTATTAGTATAATGCCTACATCATGTAGGCCTAGGCCTATTACATGATGTGTAGACCTATGCATGTAATGCATCGCAAGTATGAGATGAGCAACAGTCATGAAATAATTATGCACACTGGACACTGTCACTGATAGTGATGGTGACTGACACTGTCGGGTCGGGCACACAGCGTACGAACGAAGAGCCTAGAAGAAACATAAACAGATGAAAAATATATGTCAACCTTCTGTGTACATATAGTTGGTGTTGTAACTGGATGTTACTTTCCAGGCTTGGCGCTTAACATTGGAAAGTGAACCAGCACAACTTAGCAGTTGAATATCAATTTGAAGAGATGGCACAGGTCCATAGACAACAAGAAAAACCTCCAGAGTATTCTGAATATCCACCCCAGCCACCGGCAGGTTACCAGCCACAGCAAGGATACCAACAACCATATCAGCAAGGTAGGGAATACATGAACTAACTCTGCTGAGAAGAAATCCTGTCAACCTGGGTTGGGAAAGATTTTCGGATATGACTCCTGTTCTAACCTTATTGTTAAGAGATACCTTTATAAAATGATTTTGATGAAGTCTCTTTTGATTTGACTAGAAATTTTGTTGGTATCTTCTTCTAGGATATGGTGCTGCCCCTGGTTACCAACAAGGTGGACCCTACCAAGCAGCTGGAGCTCCACCAGGCTATCAGCCTATTCCAACACAGCAGCCAACTTATCTGGTTCCACAAGGCACAGCTATAACTGTCCAACCACAGTCATCAGTTGTTGTAGTCGGGGGATGTCCTGCTTGTCGGGTAAGTTATTGTGTAAACATGGTTTAGATTTAAATTTATACTTCTTATGTTCATGATTTACAGCAATATTTTCCACTGCTGGCATATTTGTAGTTTAATAAGTGAACTGACAGCAAAATTAGCTGTTGATGCCAAAGATAGTTTGAAGAAAGTTTGAAATCATCCCAAAAGAATTGGTAAAATTATTTGAAACCTACCATTTGTTCTTGCAGGTTGGAGTTCTGGAGGATGATTTTACTTGTCTTGGAGTTTGTTGTGCAATATTTTTCTTCCCAATTGGAATTCTTTGCTGTTTGGCAATGCGACAGAGACGATGCCCAAATTGTGGCGCCATCTTCAGTTGAAGGGGGAATTAAAATCTTTTACCTGCAGGAATAGACTGCTTTTATAAATTATCTTGTGAACGATTCAGTGGTAGGATAATATCAGTTTCTCTTCTAAATCACAATTAAAGTGGATTGCTATTACTTTTCATAGGAAAAGGAAAATAAGGTGAAGTCCATTTTTAAAGGCTAACTGCATGAATTGATATGGATTTGCTATGCATTGCATTGTATAACCTGCAACCAGTAGACTGAAATTACTTTTTTGGGATGCTCCTAAACTGCTAATATTATGTTCCATCACCAATTATTGTGGTCACAAGTCATCTTTCTCTCTACATGTAGGTCTGGTCATGTTTGCTTTGGTGAATTGTGTCATTTTGCCTTGCACTGGTCATGAGTCATGTGCAGCAAAACACATACTGATAATGGTGAAGGAGATGGCTTTCTATTATGTGGCAGCTTGCCAGATTTTAGACTGTGGAGAACATTTGTCAGACGATACCTATATGTTATTGTTACAATCGGTAGGGAGTCAATGGTGACTCAGCTTTAATTTCACTCTAAATGATTTTGAAATTGTGGGTATAATTGTTTTGTAATCAGTGGACATATATTTTGATTTGAAGCAATTGCCTGAATGGCTTCATCGATTCATAATCGGCCAAAATTGGTGTATATGCTGAACATTTCAAATGTCCTATAAAGTCTATAATTGTTATCACAACTTTAAGTATGTGAAATTATTCCGCTCGGATGATGGTCACAGAATGATAGAACCAGTAATGTCAGATTGGCAGGTTTCAGGTATGATATTACGTTGTTATAATGGCTGCATAACGGGGTTGGTTTGATAAGGAATGATAACGAACTTCCAGTTTAATACTCGTCTTGCAAAGACGATGATCAAAATTACCGTCAAGGGTGCAAATATCAGTGAACATGTTAAAAGGTGTGTGGCCTAACTGACCATTTAGTGACCTTGCAGTCTGCTGGCTGAACGTCTGGTGAGTCACATAATTGATTTAGCATTATCAGGTGATCGAACAGGTCAAGCTTAATACTTATAAAATTCAATATCTGTGTCAGTCATAACACATTGTACAGTGTACAGAATGAACTCTCTCATGTAGGTTTCAACCAATTATACTCATCGACCTCAGATCCATGGCAAACACGCATGTACATGGTTATGTTGTACCTTGTAGAACCGGATTAAAACCAGCCATGAACCTATTGTACAGCTGGTTTGTCAACAGACGACAATCTTGTACCCCCGTCAAGTAATTTTTTTGAAGGGTTCATCCCCGTTGGACAATAGAAACAAGAGGTGGAACAGTTCTTTGCAGAACTGATGGAACATTGCATCTGAAATTTGGCCGGTATAATTTCATGCAGCATGCTAACTTGGCCTTGCTTTGATCTGGAAGCTTTATGATAAATATGTAAATTTAGTTAGATTTTATGGCTTTGGTGGCCGGATAGAAAAGTAACATCCATTCATAAGGTGTGAATAAAGGTGATACTCAGTGAAATAAAAAATGTTATTTAATATTGCAAAAATATGTCTATACTGTCATTAGTCAATAAAATATATTTTGTCTAAAACAAGTGTGCACCTGCATTAGTTATTTGAGGTGGGAAAACAAGTTTTGAGTGCCTTCTTCGCACCATGAAAGGTTTTGTTTTAATCTTCATCGATTAGCTCGAGGTGATTATATGAACATGCTGCTTGCAGTACAACCAGACCAATATACAAGTCTCCTCGATGAAGCCGAATCCTACTCCTGGGATTGCAACGTCCGGAATCACCATTGTGCACTTCTCAGTTCCAAGCCAGTTTGCCTCAAGATTGAATGGCATAGAAATCTACTGAGCCCGAGTCAAGCTACCGGCAGGCAGTTAACATGGTCATTGCATGGACCACACTAATGGATGGTCTGGAATGCCTTAAGAGGATATCGACCACGCACAGCTTCTGTTTAGCCAGCCTTTGAATCTGCAATAATGACACAGAGAGAGTAGTCGGTGCTGACACCAGATACACAGGCAGACTGGCATGCTAATAATTGGTGTCGGTCTATTCCCGAAGGAACCAACAATGGCCGACTGGATGTCGCCTACATAGAATATCTGGAGGGCCCGGTGTCAACACATGATATGAAGTTCCAATGCACACCAAGACGGTAGTGTGTTTCTGTATATATTATGTATGGTACATAATCTGAACATTACTGGTACTTAAAGATATGGTATGCTGTAGGACCTGTTGTTTGTCAGTTGAAAGGGAGTTACGTGGGGAAACAGTATTCCTTGAGAATTATGTATCTGGGGGACCTACATTATGAGGACCCATGATAAAAAGATTTCAAGGCAAAAATAAACATCTGACAATTTATTTATAACCAGGAGATTATGATACAAGTACATGTACAACGACAGTACAATAGAAATCATATATTTTCTGTGAACATATCTACAGGTAATTGTAAATATCGAACAGCTTGTGTAAGCGGTTACCACATACATTTTGTACCAACTCATGAACAAACTGTAAGTCTCTCATCCTTGAATACTAAAGAGTCACGCAGTACATGCATTCCTACAACGGCTCATTCTGCACCAAGTCTCTCATTGATGTCTCACACATCACAAACACCATTTGCCCAGTATCATTAGCCAATAACAACATTGTCCATGAGGCACGATTGCTTCTCCTGACATTTGTTTATACCAGTGATGATGACCAGACTTGCCATGGTAGCCCTCCAAGTGTAACATTTTCATATTTTCACCCCATTATCACAACCACCTCAAAGGTTGGATGTCTTTCCTCACATGAAGAAATAGCACCAAAAGATAACTGTTGACTGAACTGTCCATCCATTCAAGACGCGTCATCCCTAAATGCAAGACACACAACAGCTTTCTGATGTCCAACGTATTCCCGTTTGACCTCGCCAGTTTCCACACACCACAATCGAGCCATGTTATCAGAAGATGCTGCAGAGAAAAAGATGACTGCATTAGAGTTGAAGACCATGTTTCCAAAAATTTAGCAAAACGAAAATGATATCTAAATTTCAGGATCATGCCTGACTTCGGGCAGAGTTAAAAAGTAACAAGTAAAACAGACTCATATACATGTACATCAGGTGAAGGGCAAATAAAGTCCCAGGGGAGGGGTATCCATGACGGCCATCTCCTGGGTAATTGTGACGATTGATGATGATGGATGGGCAGCTACGTGTATATCAACTACACAACTTCTTGTTTTGTTTTAGGTTCCTTTGACTGCCAGGTGCTTACCTGTAATCAAGTATTGTGAATCTGCACTGAAACTACAATCCCACACCCATCGTTGCGTCTTCTCCTTTAGCTCAGTCATCAAACTAAAGTCGGCAGTTCTCCAAATCTTTACTGTCCCATCTGCTGAAGTTGTGGCCAGTAACCTATAGAATAGTATTGAATAATAAGTACGACATGCCCACTTTGAAATGTACGTATAATTTGAAAAGCTTGCACAATTCTTTCTTCTTTGCGATCTTCAAACAGTCACACCGGATCCATTCATAAATTCAGTGGTTCTTCAGGGCAGTTGCATGTATGACTCGATAAAACTGGTTATGCACACAAGTTGTTTCAGGCCAAATGACATCCCAGTGTTGGCCAAACTGGGGACACCTAACCAGGATGTGCTCAACGGCCGAAGGAGAAGGACAATACATTTTTTATACTTTTCAACTTACGTTGAGTCAGGACTAAATGCACATTTCAGGACATAGTTATCATGGGCGTGAAGTTTCGACTTTGGATGTGGCTGGGTTGCTTCTTCTCCCCTTCCACCGGTTAAAGTCCAGATGTAACAGTTACCCTAAAGAGAAAGAGAAATTATCAGTTGGAGTCAAAGGTGAGATATGTAGTTCAGGCATGAGATGAATCCTTGATCCACCACAATACTTATTACACAGTGATATTGATGCCCTAGATGATCAGAAGGACTTCATGTTTTTCAGATGGATTACTGTAGAGTGGAACTTGCGATTGTCAACTTTAGGTTTCTTAGAAAGTCTGTATAGCTTTTTAAATAAGAAACTGACCTTGTTATTGACTGCAGCCATATAGGTACCCTCAGGGTCTATACACAGCGACAAAATGGAGGCATCCGTTTCTGGCGTCTGCAATCACGGGAAGGAAACATTAATATCCTGGACTTGCAATGCATTGAAAAATGCCCATTAAAAAAGTCTTCCATTAGACTCTGCAGAGCTGATAAAGATACAGAAAATGGTAGAGAGCAAGTAAAATTAATAATGGAAAATAATGTTATCTTCTTCTTCTTGTCTATTGGTAATCATTCATTTTGGTTACAGGTGCTTTTGAAACCAGGGTATTTGTCTTTAAAAGAGTGCTCCTGTGAAAAATATCTGGTGCAACCTACCAACTGTTCATTATGATCTGTCTTCAAATCCCATAAGTGGATAACACCAGTTTGATCGCCTACGAATAATTCACCCTGGAAAATACAAAATGATATGGTTTTTACTTGCACTTTTCCTGGTCAGGGGGAGAAATGTATGTCAGAAAAACCAGGTGGTGCACCGTCTGACCCATTTCTTTGATGCTCACGCTGTCATAACTGAACACCTAGGTCAACAGTACCAGGCTGCAGGGTAAGTGATGGTTCTGTCAGAAGCCATTTTGGGATGAAAAATCAGGAAATGCTGCGGTTGGCTGCGGTTGGTTTAAAAAGGGCTATGTCCAAGATAAAATTTAGACTTTGTCTTCTTTCTTGACTTTCATCTTTAGGATGAGCAATCAATTACACAATGACATAATGAAAGACTCGAATGGCTGAGCTTTATCAAAAAGTTATGAGACTTACTTGATTTGGATGCAAGTACACACAGTTCACCGGTGCATTCACTTGGAATATTCTTTGACATTGGAGATTACGAGACCTGAATAATGTAACAAAAATGTAAATTTCACAAGAGTAAGATACTGAATGCTACAGAACTACAGGATTGATCAGTAAAGACTAAAGTTTTAGGGAAGCATTTATCATCACCTTGCCCCACTTCATGAAATTGACAAATGAAATGGCCAGGGCCATTGTGCTCACCTCATGTGGAGGAAAGATGGATAAAGAGCATGGTATTGTGTCATGTAGTGTTAGGTTTGATGTAGGTCCAAGCAATTACAATTTCCCCAAAATGGCCAATTTACAGTACATTCGACCTCTGTGACCTTGAAAAGTAGGTCAAATCAAAGAAGACCCGGGTGACACATTGAATGGTTGTAAGAATTAGATGTACCTATGATATAAAATTGGTGCCAATCGGGCAAGTAATACTAGGAATAATGGCATTTTGAAGAATTTAGGATTTGGCCCCCTCCCTGGAGGCCAAACGGCAAATCAGATCGCACCAAACTTCGGTACCTGAGACCACCTGACCAAGGGGTACATGTGTACTTAATTTGTGATCAATAGTCATTGCAGATAAGAAACATGCCATAGTTACGGCCTGACGACCAATTTACGCCATTTGACCTCTGTGACCTTGACAAGAAGGTCAAATTAAAAACCTGTGTGACATATACTGTATGGTGGTTAGATGTACCCATGATATCAAATTGGTGGCAATCGGGCAAGAAGTTAAGGAATAATCACATTTTTAAGGTTTTTGGATTTTGCCCCCTGGTGGTCAAGTGGTGAATCATATTGGACCAAACTTCGGTCCCTGAGATTACCTGACTAAGGGGTAAATGTGTACCAAATTTGGGATCAATAGTCATTGCAGTTTAGAAACTTGCCATCGTTACATCCTAACGGCCAATTTACACCATTTGACCTCTATGACCTTGAAAAGGAGGTCAAATCAAAAACCCGGAGGATATATGATGCACCTTTGCTAGAAGTACCTACCATATTTTTTTCAAAATTTCCCGACTACTATTAAGGGAGATATTGCATATTTTCACTTTTAACGTTTGGCCCCCTGGTGGCCAAACCATGAAACGAATCGGACCGAAACTTGGTCTCCAAGGTGTCATTACATAAGGGTACATGTGTACCAAGTTTCAACTCAATAGCTCTAACAGTTACGAAACGTGCCCTGCTAACGGACGACGGACGACGACGACGACGACGACGACGACGACGACGACGACGACGACGACGACGACGACGACGACGACGACGACGGACGACGGACGCCACGGTATGGGATAAGCTCACCTCTGCTAAGAGGTGAGCTAAAAAGCAAGGTTTTATTACCTGAGGTCCCATATTCTTGCTGAATTATCTTCACCACCTGTGTACATCCACTTGCCGTCTTCATGGAAGCCTACTGCTGTGACATTCTTTGAAATACCATCGTAGTTTATGATAAAGTTTGGGTTGTTGGAATTCAGGTCGTACATACGGATGTGCTGGTATCCTAACAAAAAAAAATTAAAGTTTACCTTCAAAAATCTGCTTTAGACTTTGACAATTGACCATAAATTTTCAGACTGGGGCCACAATGTGCACCAGATTTCTTAAGACTGGCAAGTATACCATATTCAGACGACATGTACACTGATTGACCGTGGAGTACAAGTTAGTGAGAGTATATTTTCACTTCTACTAGTTGAACCTACCAGCAGCTGCTATAAGTTGTCGGTCTGGAGTTATCTTTAGAGAATTCACCTGCTGTAAAGTAGCTGTTAAGGAAAGTTGAATAAACAATGCGAATGTGCCCAAGTAACGATAGAAATATAAAATGATCATATGATGATTATCATGACCATGATGATGATGACTGTCACTCAGAACTAGCCAACACATTACCATGTAAAGATATCATAAGCAGCATGTTCTGATGATGTACAATAGAAACAGTCATTCTGTCCCTGAGAAAGGGAAGAGCAGGGAAGAGCAGAAAAATAGCAAAACTGAATTTCATTTTTACCAATTTTGGGACACCCTGTAGCCTGTTTGTGTAATACAGTGTAGTGTATCTGTAGTGTAAATTTCTGTGTATGAAAAAGTGACAACCAAAAAGGTGTGAATCAGCACGAAATAGCAACGTTTTTTAATTGGATACAGAGTCTGGATGTTGGACTGTCCTCAGGCAAATGCCACTGTGTGCTTGCCAAAATCTTATTGTGTGATCATAACCACCAGTAGCCAAAATAACAGGAAGACTTGGAACCACTGAATCCATGTTAACTTTTCGTGAAATTTTTCATAAAATGTGGCATTGGACCTTGAACCGAAACAAAAGTATAGGCAAAATTAAAGAGTTTTTGAATAATGTTGGTATATTCCGAAATATAGCATATCTTCCTTCTATTACCAATAAGTTTTATTTAGTGAATTCCTTTGATCATTGTACACTAATGAAAGATGTAGAAGCATGTTTCAGGAAATTCCATCTTTTAGAACAATCCACAACATGGCTTCCAGATTCAGTGGAGCTCTACAATTGACCGATTTAGACGATTTTATCACTCCTTCGCAGGTTAAGTTGCAAATAATTACATGCTAAGCTATTCATCAAGTATACATATTGAATAATCACTTACTGTCAAATGTCATATTACACTCTAATGGCCGGTTTTTGCCCATAAAGTGACAGAAAAATATCATCCGCTAGGTGACGCTGTATTTTAAAACTGGTAAACTGAGAGCTGATGCTGTTTGAAACCTTCCTGAAAGGGAATAGTTAACATAAAGATTTGTTGGATTGTCAATGCCTTTCTTGTCCACATCAAATAGAGAAAAAAAGGAGAAATGGACTGTAGGGATGACCGTCTGACTGATATTCATTATCAATATCATCATCGCACCATCCAGTCAGAGGAAGCCTCATCCCAAATTCCCATGCACCACCACAAATCAGCAGATAAGATTTTATCACAGTTTGAAATTACTCTCACTAGCTTCTTTTTGCCTTCAGGAATGCATAAAACCTGTGAAAATTGAGAGAAGACCAGGAAAGAAAACTGGAGTAATAAAGATTGAGAATGATGGCAGTTACCTGCAAATAGGCGAGGTAGGCCCCAACTATCAATAGATGTCACATTCTGGCTAGAGTATATTGCCTCATTTCATGTGATTCTGTATCTTAACAGAAAGACAATATAGTCAGATGGCAATAAAGAACTTGGACTTTCCTACCGCTCAGTTGTTCTACTTGCACTATCTTCATAGTTAGAGTTAGACAACAAATCTTGGTTTAAATCAATGTATAATGCATCGTGCTGATATCCATCTTATCATGTTCATATTTACAAATAAATTCCTAATTTTTTATTCTCTTTCAGGATGGAGAAGAAAGAAAGTTGGAGAAAGCAAAGATAACTCTAAATGATTGTCTGGCGTGTAGTGGCTGTATCACCTCAGCTGAAAGTGTCCTCATCACACAGCAGAGTCAGGATGAGTTATACAGAATTTTGGACCAAAATAGGAAAACAGAGGTATTGAAACACAACAATAATTGTTTTTCTTGGACGATTCAGACGGTTCATTTAATTTTTCTCCGCTGAGGTGCAAAGGCATACCGCTCAGTCAATGGTCAAATCTACTGACACATAATGATATCAATGCCAAGCAATGTTATATTAATCAGAGCAATTCTTTCTCTTTTTAGGATCCAGGGGTAATCAAACATGTTGTGATATCCATATCTCCACAAGCCAGGGCATCTTTAGCTGCAAAATATAAGTTATCTGATGAAAATGCTGCAAAGAAGCTCACTGCATTTTTCAAACAACTTGGTAAGCCTGAGAATTTCTTGGAATTAACTATCACTGAAAAGACATGTTTTGAATCATGCATTTGAGAGTCGTATTTACCACAACACTGTCTGTTAAAGAGAGTTGATTGTATCGTTATTCAGCACAAAATGACACAATGTCTTTTGACTAATTCAGTGATGTGTTTTCAAAACAATCTATTTTCAGGTGCTGAGTATGTCTTTGACACAACATTCTCAAGAAATTTCAGTCTTCTTGAAAGCTGTAAGGAATTCATCCAAAGATTCCAAAGGAAGGAAGATGACAAAAGAGCTTTGCCAATGCTGGCTTCTGCATGTCCAGGTGAGTGTGACAATACTATTACTGAAAACTGAGCCCAGTGATTAACCACACTCTTAATGCTGTTTTATACTGAATCGAGGACTTCAGATAGTCGTCCCCAAAAATATATCTGTCAGAACATATGGTTCGTTGATGTACAAAAGTTTTCCTGTTGAGGTATTCTGTTGCCTTCAGTCCTGTCAGAAATACATGTAGAGTTTCCCAATGTAAATATTTAATTCTACTCTCCCAACAGGTTGGGTGTGCTATGCAGAGAAGACACATGGGTCCTACATTCTTCCTCACATTTCTACCACGAAGTCACCCCAGCAGGTCATGGGATCTCTAGTCAAGGACTTCCTGGCATCATCTAGAAATCTTACTCCAGATCAGATTTATCATGTCACCATCATGCCATGTTTTGATAAGAAACTCGAGGCCTCAAGACAAGACTTCTACAGTGACCTATACAGCACTAGAGATGTGGACTGTGTTATCACATCTAGTAAGTAAAATATGGAAAATCTTCCTGTTGTCAGTTTTATAGCAACTTCTATAAGATTTGGATACAAGAATATGATCATGTATAAGTACATTTATACTATATGTAATATTGGAGATTTTGCTTACAGTACACAATTAGTTTTGCATCGAGTGTTTATTAACTGTCTAATAGGTTTGCTGATTCTTTTTCAGTGGAAGTGGATACAATGCTCGAGAAGGAAGGTGTGTCTCTTGGGGATATTGTCGATGATAACCATTCATTTGATTCATTGTAAGTATGGGAGTTCTGTTGTGCTGTTTCGCTGAGAATGATACACTACCAACAGTCAATACATGAATATCCTGTCTTGCATGTACAATCAGTGTTGGTGAGGGAACCAGAAAATCACATTGGGGAAGACAACTGTGAGAACCATTGATACAAAGCCAGTTTCTTCCACCTATGTTCTGCAATCATTTTGCAATATAACAGAAATACCAACACATGTAATGTCATTTGAGATGCCCTGTACAACAAGTCGGATGACAATTTGTTTTCATTTCTAGCTTTGGTGGCACAGAGCATGGACTTCAGACGCATGATGGTGGAGGATCTGGTGGCTATCTTGAGTTCATCATTAAGTATGCTGCTCAGGAATTGTACGGGCTACAACTAGAACAATTGCAATATAAGACACTGAGGTGAGTTGTCTTCAGAAGTGAAATCAACCTCTGCTGGTCAGGCTGAAGGATCAGACAAAGGAGGAGCGCAGAGGTTGTGACTTTGTCTTTGGTGAAAATATTGTACTGGACATCGCACACAGGCCAAGCTTTGCTTTGCAGAGTTGTCTCTGTCTGGCCAATATGAATATCTTTCTGTAAAGAGTTTAAATGCTAAAATGTGTCTGAATTTTGTTCCATACCAAGAGAATAAAGAGAGATCCAAGCTATTTTTTGGAAGACTGCTGAATTTTGTGCTGAATCCTGACATGTAAAGAAGTTGAAGCAATATACGTGAGACATTGTACTGAATAACAACATGTTCTCTTTCTTATTCAAGGAACCAAGATTTCAAAGAAGTAACCTTGGAGGTAGATGGAGTGGAGAAACTTAAATTTGCTCTTGCTTATGGATTTCGGAACATACAGAATATTGTACAGAAAATCAAGCGAGGGAAATGTCAATATCACTTCGTTGAAGTGATGGCATGTCCATCAGGTAAGCTGCTAGAGAAAACCAACTTAATAGCTAATAGTGGTTCACTAAGTCAATGGCATGACGATATTCCAAGTTATTCAATCCAACGATAACTTCATTTTTGATTTTGTGAACACCGCTGTCAGTTTGATCATTGAGATATTTTCTGTATCAAAGTTACGCAGGTGGTTGTGACATTGTCCTTGATTGTTACTGAATCGTCCAAGGTCTCCTAAGATAGATGTATGTTAGACTACTACATGTACATTGCATTGTGCATTGTGTTATAGATTCACATCTCATGGCAGTATCATTTTTTCCAGGCTGTCTCAATGGAGGAGGTCAAATCCGTCCTGACGGAGATGAAAAGGCAAAAGAACTTTTACAAAGACTTGAGGATCTTTATAAAACACCAGAAAAAGAGGATCCCTTGCGTAACCAACTAGTAGAGAGATTGTATGCTGAATGGTTGGGACATCCAGAGAGTGATAAGGCTAAACAAATGTTACATACGCAATATCATGAAGTGGAGAAAATGACAAATGCTTTAACTATGAAGTGGTGAAAAAAATCTGTTTTGGACTGTACACTCTAAACTTGTGATCTAGTCTTTAGCTTTTATATCTTAAAGCTGAGAGGATGGTACATGCACATGGGCTATCAACAAAATATGAGCTTATATGTTCTGATGTAGGCACTGCAGAATGTTTTGAGAGGGTAGTGCAATTAGATTTTACTTTCAAAGCCAATGTACTTTCTCTATTCATTGTTCTGAAATGTAAAGTACATGAGCGTCTATGAGATTTTTTTCAATTAAATTATATGAAATGAGACCAAGAGCCTTTTTCTCTAACTTTTTCTGACACATTTCTCTTTCATCTTAGTTAGACTGTCACCAAGACAAACAATCGGTGACAATATGCTTTTCTCAGATTCATGTGCCATAGGTGGCACATGGTGCTTCCATCCGGGTCCTCCACATGTCCTCCACATGTCTCATGGCACTGCCAAAGATGCATCAGTGAACTACTCCCAGAATAGATGCATACACAACTGCCCAACCTAAGATCTGTGGGTCTTGGGCTAACTCGGACAAACCAAGAAAGAATCGGGACTGGCCGCTCCATTGTGTTGCCAACACAGTGGGAGAGATGAGACAGTCACACCCAAATCGAATCAAGCCTGGTAGTACCACCGTCTTGCCTAAACGCTGAGGCGGTTTGGACAGTCACACCCAGACCGAATCAAGCCTGGCAGCTCCTCCGTCTTAGAAACACAATGAGACAGTTGATACAGTCAAACCCAGACCGAATCAAGCCTGGCAGCACCACCGTCTTGCCTGAACGCTGAGGCGGTTTGGACAGTCACACCCAGACCGAATCAAGCCTGGCAGCTCCTCCGTCTTAGAAACACAATGAGACAGTTGATACAGTCAAACCCAGACCGAATCAAGCCTGGCAGCACCACCGTCTTGCCTAAACGCTGAGGCGGTTTGGACAGTCACACCCAGACCGAATCAAGCCAGGCAGCTCCTCCGTCTTAGAAACACAATGAGACAGTTGATACAGTCAAACCCAGACTGAATCAAGCCTGGCAGCACCACCGTCTTGCCTAAACGCTGAGGCGGTTTGGACAGTCACACCCAGACCGAATCAAGCCTGACAGCTCCTCCGTCTTAGAAACACAGTGAGTTAGTTGATACAGTCACACCCAGACTGAATCAAGCCTGCCAGTTCACCGTCTTGCCAACACAGTGACAGCTATGGTTGAGCCAGTCACAACCAGACCGAATAAAGTACTGGTAGTTCTACCTTCTTGACGACAGGGTCAGAGCGTCGAGAGAGAGTCACACCCAAACCGAAAAAAGGACGACATGTCCACTGTCTTGCCTACACAGTGAGAGAGTGGAGACAGTTTCGTCCAGACCGAGTCGTGACTGTCTCAACCCCATCAGTGTGTCAGCAAAACGGTGAAGCTGCAAGGCCTGATTCGGTCAGGGTGTGACTGACTCCATCTCCTCAGCGTGTCAGCAAGACAGTGAAGCTACCACGCTAGATTCGGTCTGGATGCGACTCCCTAAACCCCCTCACCGTGTTGGCAAGACGATGAGCTGCCAGGCTTGATTCGATCTCGGTGTGACTGTCCCAACTTTCTCATTGTGTTGGCAAGGTGTTGAAGCTATCAAGCCTGATTCGGTCTAGGTGCGAAGGTCTCAACCCTCTCACCGTTCTGGGGGACCTGATGGAGCTGTCAGGCCTGGTTCGGTCTGGGTCAGTGTGACTGTCTCAACTCTGGCTCTAACCGCATGTCGGCAAGACTGTAAAACTGCGAGGCCTGATTTGGTCTTCGTCTCTCACCATTTACTGGCACTATGACAGTGGAGCTAGCTTCTGCGCTTGTTTAAACCGAATCAAGACTGGCACCGACGACTGGCACGGTGACAGCAGGAGTGGAGCCAGTCACAGCCCGACCAAATCAAGACAGGCAGCTCACCTTCTTAGAATCACAGTGAACAGTCACACACAGACCGAATCTAGCCTGACAGCTTCATCGTCTTGCCGACATACTGAGGGTGTTTAGACAGTCACACCCAGACCAAATCAAGCCAGGCAGCTCACCTTCTTAGAATCACAGTGAGACAGTCACACCCAGTCCGAAGCAAGCCTTGCAGACCAACTTCTCGCTATCACAGTGAAAGGGTTTAGACAATCACACCCAGACTGTCTTGAACCTGGCCGCTCACCGTCTCGCTATCACAGCGAGACGGTTGAGACAGTCACACCCAGACCAAATCAAGCCTGGCAGCACACCTTCTTCGAATCGTAGTGAGACAGTCACACCCAGACCGAATCAAGCCTGGCAGCACACCTTCTTCGAATCGTAGTGAGACAGTCACACCCAGACCGAATCTAGCCTGACAGCTTCACCGTCTTGCCGGCACGGGGAGGGGTTTTAGACAGTCACACCCAGACCAAATCAAGCCAGGCAGCTCACCTTCTTAGAATCACAGTGAGACAGTTACACCCAGACCGAATCCGGCCTGACAGCTTCACCGTCTTGCCAACATGCTGAGGGAGTTTAGACAGTCACAACCGGACAAAATCAAGCCTGGCAACTCACCGTCTTAGAATCACAGTGAGACAGTCACACCCAGACGGAATCTAGCCTGACAGTTTAACCGTCTTGCCGATATGCTGAGGGAGTTTAGACAGTCACACCCAGACCAAATCAAGCCAGGCAGCTCACCTTCTTAGAATCACAGTGAGACAGTCACACCCAGACCGAATCAAGCCTGGCAGCTCCTCGCTGAGGGGGTTCAGATGATCTCACCCAGTCCAAATCAAGCCGGGCAGACCAACTTCTCGCTATCACAGTGAAAGGGTTTAGACAATCACACCCAGACCGAATCTAGCCGGACGGCTTCATCGTCTTGCCGACATGCTGAGGGAGTTAAGACAGTCACACCCGGACCAAATCAAGCCCAGTAGCTCCACAGTCTTCCCAACACTGTCGGAGGGTTGGGGCAGTCACACCCAGACCGAATCAAGCTTGACAGCTCCTTGCTGAGGGGGTTCAGACGGTCACACCCAGACCGAAGCCTGGCTGGCCATCTTCTCGCTATCACAGTGAAAGGGTTGAGAGTCAAACCCAGACTGTCTTACACCTGGCAGCTCACCGCCTCGCTTTTGCAGCGAGAGGGTTGAGACAGTCACACCCAGCTAATTGGGCCTGGCAGTTCCACCATCTTGCCAAGACGGTGAGAGCCAGAGACGGAGAGTTGTGACAGTCACACCCAGACCAAATCAAACCAGTCGGCTCCACAGGTCCACAGTGAGAGGGTCAAGAAATCTGCACTCTGGACAGCTCTTGCCAACACAGTGGGAGGGTTGGGAAAACCACACCCAGACTGAATCAACATCTGAGGAATAATTCATTTTTGAACTCATTTTGACACTGTCAAGGAATAAAGAATCAAAACAAGAAGCCAGACAGAAGTTATTCAGAATGAACTTTTATTTCTTTCCAAATTTCTTTGGATGTGATATCTCAGTCCACTTGCACTGATCAATTGAATTCCTGAACTATTATCATAAAGACTACAAAGTAATCAAGGGTGAAAAGAGACTAAAAGTACACATGCAGCCGGTGCCTCATTATTTACTTGGGGAAAAAGATACAAACATCCTGATGCTATTAGTCAATGTCAAAGCACAGATAAAACACTCCTCATCATTTACACACTTATAGTCCGAAAGACATTAAATCCAGTCAAAGCAGTTGTAATTAGAACACCAGGTAACTGTGAATGCCAATGAATTTCCTTAATGTCTTTCTGTCCTTGGTGAATGAACAATAACTGTGGTGGCACATCTGGCTCAGTTTCGCTTCCGCCAGTGTCCTGATCACGTTCTATAGCCAAGTCCCACAGAGTCACTTGATTATCTGAACCAGCAGCTGCAAACACAGATGCATCATTTGGATTCCATTCCACGGATGTTATAGGTGCGGTGTGATGTTTGAATGTTGCTACTGGTTTCCCATGCTAGAAAAAAGAGACGAGACACAGTTACAAATACAAAGAAGTGATTCATGATAGTCGTCTTGCAATGACATTGGGTGATATGAATAAAGACTAGCAAATGCTTTTTTCTAAAACTCCATGTACATTTACACTAGGCCTTTCTGTACACAATTGAAGTAAAAGCATTTGCTAGTCTTTATTCATATCACCCAATCAAAATTTAGAAACACCAGGACTGATCAACACTTTGTTCATTATGGGTCAAATGAAGAGAGAGGAAAGGACGTTGATACAATCTATGGTTGGTAGAATTCCTAGTGACTGGAGGACAGTAAGATGCCACTTCGTACTGAAGTTGAGTTGTTCTTGAAATGTCCCAAGGTCAAACCTCACTCGCCCTTTTCTCGTCATAATGAAAGTCATCAACTATACCAGTATGAAACAAACAAAGGGTAAATATCTCCCTCAATTCTCAGCACCCACCTGAATTTGTCTCAGATCCCACACCTTGATAGCACCATCGTCTCCACCCGATACAATAAAAGGTTCAGTCTTATTCCAGTTGATCACATTCACATCTCGTAAATGAGCATCTGCTGCTGTTAGCATACAGGCTTTGTGAGGCGCAGCTCGACAATCCCAGACACGTATCGACTTGTCAACAGAACATGATGCAAAAACCTGCAATAAGCAATTAATGGTTTACTGAAGAGTCTGACTACAAGGATGTGAAGAAATGACTTGTATGTCTTTCAACACTGGTTGGTACATCTTATCGTCGCCACAGAATCTGTCCATGGCAGTACATGGTCATTCTGATCAGGGCAGTGCTATGAGATAATGAGTAGATCATATTTGGGTTATACATGTTACGTGAGGAGGCCTTATCATATGACTCTACGGAAACACATCTTAGATACTTGGCAGAACTCTACCAGTCACAGATTATTAGCCACATAATAACCTTCAAACAAAACCATCATGATAATAGCTGCGCTTACACCACGAAATATTGGTGGACCAATTGCACTTACACCACCACATTGCCGCGACAAATTGGTTCGGCAATCCATTGCCGATACAAATTGCCGAGCGAATTTGTCCCACCAAGCTTGATGGTCCAAATTCGCCTGGCTTGTTAAAAGCTCGGCTTTGTCGTGGTGTACGCGCAAATGGATCGGCAATTAGCTAGTTAGATGGTTCGGCTCCAGGCGGCGCTTTCGAAATGGCGCTTTCTGCGCATGCAATTTATTGTTTGCGCGCCATCTGTAGCCGGATTTTATAACTAGCTGCATTGCTGGTGTAAGCGCTTGGTGGATTTTCGATGGTGCGGCATTGGTTCCCGAACCAAGATTGGTGGTCCATTTTCAGGTGGTGTAAGTGCGGCTATTGATTATCACCCAATGAATATACATCATGACTTACACTCTGTTCATTCGGAGACCATTGGAGGTCCTCTACAGATGATGTATGTCCTATGAAGGGCCTCTGATCAACATGCCATGTCATATCTTGCTTTGGGTCCCAAAGGTGGATGTTCTTATTACAGTCTCCAGTTAGCAATCGCCCTAGAAATTTTTTTAAAGATACTGAGGATCACAAAAGACAATCAAAACAGCCTAAAATTTGTATGAGTGGAATCCTAATAAAGATGGAGACAACTCCAAACAGTAATGAAAATGCGTTTTCTACACAGATCTTCTCAGATACAAAACATGAAGTGCATCAAAGAAACTGAGATGATCAAAATGAAGGAGAATTACTATGGACTTAGAGCACACCAACTTACTCAAATAAAATACAAACCTGGATTTGTTTTTGACCAATCCAGAGCAAACCCTTCAACCTGATGGCCAGCGAATGAGTAAATAGATGATGGCGATTCACGGTTTCTGGTGTATGCGGACATCACAGCTGAATCATTGACTGCAGTGAACGGTCGTGTCAAATCCCATAAATATACTTTCCCAGTTTCAGACCAGGTTGCTGCAATCATTTTGTCCCCCATCATGGTGGCCTGAAATGAAAACATTCATGATGTACCTTGACTCTTGAATTGAAACAATGAAAAATTCTGAGATGATTATTCTTTCACAAGTTGAACTAATTTCCTAACAAACTGAAAACAATCCGATCGTGTCTTCTGCAGGGTCAGAGAACAAATTCAGCAGTGGATCTCTCTTCTTCTGGTATTCAAATTTTACTCCAAATAATGATTACCCTTATTCTATTGACTCCACCATTATGATTCAACATTGCCGTCTCCAGCTCTGGTTGGTCATCCTCACTATCACTCTCATCTGATTCAGAATCTTCACCCTCCTTTTCTGCTGGAGTTGTCTTAGAAAGATTTGACATCTTCATTACTATCACTTTATTTGTATGGGATCTCTCAGCTAAGGTGCCAGCGACCATGTAACATGTCATTGGAAAGTCTTCTCTCTTGTCCCCCAAAGTGTCAGGGAGGATGTCAAAGGACATACATGGTGCACCTGCAAGAGATAGAAAGTATATTTAAAGACTGATTGAGTTGTCAAGAATTACCAAGTGTTCAATTCACACAATGAAATCCGAAATATCTAAAACAGAAAACAGGCCACCTGTACTGTACACAGCGAAGTGCAGAAGCTTTCTCACGGTGTAGGGAGGCTCTTTGAGCCAATGCCCCAATGGCAAGTTATCATCATGCACCTTCAAGGCAAGTCACAGGTCTGCAGTGTTGCAGACAAGTCAATAGTCGTACACAATCTTGAACAAAGACGAAGTCACAACCACCAGCCAATTGATCTTTTCTCACTGTTTTGTCAATCCATGGACGCCCAAATTTGTCATTGTGAGCAAAATCATAAGGACGTCATTTTTTCATGCTGGCTAAGCAAGGCCTACTCGGTTACTATGGTTACATCACCACACCCCCTGGCCCTGCAAAGTGCAACCAATGCGCATATAGAACATTTCCTAACCGACGACATAAGTAACATGCTCCTTCTGGCTTAGTCTATTGCTTAAAAAGGTCTAGATAGAATAACACAACAAAGAAAAATATATATAGTAATGACCACATGCCTGTTTGTGCTTGATGATACATGACGTATGCTGACTCATCACACACAAGCTCTTCATCTTCACACATTTTCGCATCGGGAGCACCGGGGAGAAATACTTTAGCTGTGGCATCTTCTTCCCTATCATCCCCACTCCCCATTTCATCATCTTCCCCACTATCGGGGTCCCCGACATCGACACAATCCATGATGTCTTCTTCACTTTCCGAATCTATTTTTCCTTCGTCCGCCATGCTGAAACCACGTGGTAATCTATGTTTTGTTATACAAAGATGAAAGATCAATCAGCATATTGTTTGCAAAAGCCAACTCTTTTTTTACAAGAGAATACAACTTATGGTACTTAGTTGCATAAAGTATGATCATTCGTATTATTGATGGTGAATTTGATCCGATTTATACAGAAATCTAAATATTAAAGAAAAGATTACCTCTGCTTTGAAATGTTACCCTACCCGGAAGTAAAAAGCGGCAAAATCAAAATAACAAAAACGTGAAAAAATGGCAAATTCTGCTGCAGTTCTTGCTCCACATCGAAAATTACGCGATATGCACGCAGTTACCATCCTTGTACGTCATCGTTTTCATATATTTTTAGAATAGATGTAGCACATCTCCCCCCCCCCCCCCAGACATCTGAGAAAAACTGAAAATACTGTGTAGATGGTAATGGTGTAACAGGAATTTTTAGTCCCTCAGGTATTTTCATTCTATTGTGGGCACCAAATTTATGGGAGAAATAAAAATCTGGGAGGAATTTACAAATTTAAGCTGCAAACAATCCATTTGAATAATCATGCTACTTGCTAGCCTAAGAACTAAAAGTTATTTTTTTCTTTTCAGTTTGTAGGAAGTGAATCCATCAATGTCAACATTCTAGCAAAAGCTGTTATGGAGAGGTCTGGGAAAAGATACGACAAGGTCAACTTTAACATAAATTGGTAAGTTTCAAATGCACAGGGAGAAGGCCCAAGCAAAATATTGTCCCGAGTAGCAATGGTCACTCCAAAACTGTGCTTGCATTTGATTGTATCTTGATTCAGTTGTGAATTTAAATTTGTTTCATCATTTTTGTTCCAGCCGAACGGCAGTGAAACTCCCTCTACCCGCAGACCCTGACAACAAAAGGCCAAACATTGACTACATTGTTTTCCTCACTGACAACAACAAGGACAGTTTTGCCAACATGAAGAGAAGTCTCCGGTATCTAGATGTGGAGTTCTTCCTTGGCAAGATGAGCTTGGTACTTGTGTCTAGTAAGTTACAGCATTGTACTTTTTCATTTCTTTGTTATTTCACTGCATGTAGATTCAAAGGTGTGTGCATTGACTGGGAAAATTTTTCAGTTTTATGAACACAAGTGTGTTTTATGAATACAAAATCGCTAGAAGTGGATTTCCTGGCCTGATGAAGGAGTTATAAGTTTTGTAGTATCATGATGGCCTATTGGCCATGACAAGTCTTTGTAATTTTCGTTTTAAACCTTGTTTTTAAACTTTCAGAGCCTAGTGACATAGAATCTGAGGTTACTATGATTACAGAAGACAATCTTCATAATCTTGCAGACACGTGCAGAACAACTCCCTTGTTTGTAGATTTAGAGGTAGGTGCAGGGCATTTTCTGACATGCAAAGGGACACATCAATAGAATTTGACTACCTGTTGGGCATCATTACTTCACTGCTACTGTATGGTCAGTTACGTACATTTGTATACCACCATATATACAGGAACAAAATGAATCTATTCAGGCAGTTAATTATTCAATCTTTAAATTTTGTCTTGAATATTACTTCATGTATAATTTACTCGTTTTACAGAATGCAGAAGACACGAAGGCAGTTGCAGATATATTACTCTACACGATTGAGATCGCAGCTGGATTCAAGCAAGGTGTATCCTCGTTACTTCTCATGGGCTCTAGAAGACCTTACAATAGATTTGAAGAACTGTAACCAACAGTGACGAAGTACTCATGGACTTGTTTTGGACGGAGATGACTTGACATTTCTCCCCAATTAACATTAGAACATCCAGTGTAGACGTTGATAGCCAGACGACAACCCTGAAAGATTTCGCTTGTGACAGCAAAACAAAATTGAACGTTGTTACTGCCTTTCAATTCTTCTATTCTGTACTCAGGATTCTGTCTTTATCATTTCTTCTTTGTATTTATATTTAGGATGCTGTCTCCAGCTTTGTTTGTGCCATAATGGCGAAAAGTTGAACATAAATGTAAATAAAAATACAATTACTTTGATAATGAAAACTAAGTTGATTTATTTCTTAAATCAAAATCACCTTGTTTGTTATACAGTGATCAAATAATCTGTCTTCGACGGATAATTTTCAGCCATGACTGGTAATGATGCTGCTGTTCATTTCTATTGGACAGGGTGAATGGCAGTGATACTTAGACTGGAATCTGCCCCAAATCAAATGTCAGATGTGTCAACGGAAAGTTCATGAAAACAATACCAATCTGTTACATTGAATATTGCCACACTGGGCAATGTGAAGTCTCCTGATTGGATTCCCTAAACTAAGTTTGCAAAGGTCTGATGAATCCGTACTACGTACATGTACTATCAAAATGATTCACTAGGAAACGGTCAAAGAACAAGAAACACAAAGCATACATGTATCATCTGCCCAAAATGTCGCTTTTTCTGAACACACGTGGCAACCCTTTGAGATGAGCTTGGGCATTCCAGCAAAGTTGAAGTTATGAGATCAACCTTGGTTCAATCAAAGAACTCCAAGCCAGGGACATCTGCAAAGAAGAGAATAACCAGTGAAAGGAAGGTGCTTGGTTTGAAAACCATTTCTTTTTTCACAAAAATCTATTTTTAGTGAAATGGTCATAACACTGCCGCACAAACTGGTTTACTTGGCCTTGGACAAAAAAATTCAATGAAGAAGGCTTTTAATATCCAGGCAAGTACAAGTTCAAGTACAGATAGTTTCTTAGCAAAAAGCTTACCATCTCATCTGAGCTTGGCCCAGTGGTGTCGTAGTCCTCATCAATGATATCAAACTTGCCAACATTCTTAACTGAAATTGAGAAACAAATCCCATGATATTGCGAATATGCAGTGGCTGAATTAAGACATTTCTAAGTATTCCTTTGATGAGCGAGTCTAGTAAAGTTTAGCGGACCGTGTTTTACTTGCAAATATGCAACAACAAAGATTAGCACTATGGTTGTTTAGATTAGAGAACAGGAATCTTTGAGAGAGACATCACAAGACAGGAGCCTGTTCGATGAATGCCGGAACAGAACATGGACCATACCTTTTGGCTGTAGGATCAATTTGACAACCAATGTCCTAGTAACTGCATCTGCCACTAAGATTTCACATTCTTTGTAGGAAGAGACTTCTGGAGTGTATGTCTCTGATAATTCGAGGACCTGAAAGAAATGATGATGGACTTTATCTACATGGACTGTCCAAAATATTTAGCCGTAATACTGTTAGTTGTGTCACCACTGTGATTGAGAAAATAAATGGATGAAATACCTGTATATTTAAACAGGGTGGTCCAAAAACACAACTTCCATTTTCACCCATAAAGCCCCTGTGGATGGATGAGGAACGCTTATTATCAAAAGTGATACCACTGGTGTACTGATGAAAGCTTCATTATTTTGACAATAGACATAACAAACTTGGTTCTGGGACATGAATGACACGTTTGATACTTGCTTCAACTTCCTCACGCGACATTACCTTGTAAGCAATTTTATCCCCTTGCTTGGGCAGACCTTCCGACAGTGGAAATCCTGAGTAATCTTTAGGTTCTGATTCTAGTTTGAGTTCAGGCTCTTCCTCTTGCATGTCTTCATGAGCTGGATACTGAATGAGAAGAAAACATTTATGGTACATGTAGGTTACTGAAGTACAAGTGCAATTTGTCCCCAGGGTCAATGTAGAAGTACATTCCTTCTGGACAAGCAATACCAGAGGCAGTTCTATCATGTTAATTGATACACTATTTCTTCGCACTGCTCTGGTAAAAAAGTAACTAATAGGAAGTGTCTCCCTTATTCAAACAAGGACATAATACAATAACATAATGATATAAATTTCAGCTACCTATAATTTGGACAGGCCAGAGTCAGTAGTATGCTTCACCATGAAGGAATTTCACTTACCTCATAAACATACGAACAGTTAGTGTATGACGAGTTGAGCTGCTCCTCTTTCGTCTTCTCATGGTACCGATTCTTTTTAACATTATTGTCTCTCTTGCAGTCCTTGCCATTTTTACCATTAAGACCAGGTTCATTCCGAGGGGAGCTGCCAACAATATTATGGTCCTCAAGTCCATTGACAACATCCAAAGTAGCTGCCTTACAAGTTGCCCCCACCTCACCATTTGCTACCATTTCGGCACCATTGTAATAGTTCTCCGATACATGTAGTGAACCATTGTCAGGTAGACTGGAATTGGGGACATGTGCACGTCCCGGTTCTCTCAATGACTCAGAGGCATGAATCTCATTTACAGCATTAACATGATCAGGATTATCTATTTTACTCCTCCTCCTCCTTTTCTGGTTGTCTCGTTTCCTTCTTCGACGCCGAGCTTTTGTCTTAGCATCAACACGAGACAACAGCTCCTCCAGTTGGCGCTCAGCCTCAGCATTTGCTGCAGCTTTTCGTTCTGCCTCCGAATCATCACTGGCGACAGAATTCTTTCCTTTAAACTTCCCTTTGAACCCAAGTCCTTGTCTTTCCACTTCCTCTTCGACAGAAGAAGAGCATGATGATGAGCTGGTTTCTGTAGTTTTGGATAAAGTCTTTGGTGTTGTTACAACCTTGGATACAGTCTTAGTTGTACCTCGTGTAATGTTCACACTTTTTGACTTTGTTATCGGAACAACTTCCTCTTCAGAACTAGATTCTGAGGAGGAAATCACAAGTTCCTTCTTAAACTTAGAATGAACCTTAGGCACAGATTCAGATATGGCTAGTTTTGGACTGGCATTTTGACATTTCTTAACCTTCTTTCCAGGGTTTTCTTCAGAGGAACAACGCTTCCTCTTTCTAGTTTCTTTGTTTGCTTTTAACTTTTTAGTGTCAACTTTTGATTTTGATGATCCTTTTTTGATCAGAGGTTCATCTACATTACTGCCTTCTTTAATGTCCCGCACATTCAGTTCTTTCTTATTTTTTTTCTTTTTCTTTTGTTTCTCAACTGAGCCATAACATCTGGTTTCCCTGGATGAAATAGAATGAGGTGAAACAACTACTTGTGTCTGTTGGCACAGCCTCTCTCTGTTATCTGGAGTACCACTAGTGTTGCTCTGTACAGCTCCAGAGCTGGCATCAAAGGGTGGTTCACAGACAACAGCATGGATTTTCACTCTGGAAATGTAAGACAAGAATAGTAAATTAAATCTCTAGGTATATCATTATTGCAGGAATGTATTGTCTTGCTTCTTTTACTTGTGGCGCCCTGAAAGTGGAAACCAATGCTGCCAGTCAATGCCAGCTGATAGATTGAAACTACCACTCTAAGGCAGGATGGTAAGCCGTAGCTACGGCTAGGGCGTAGGTATGGCTGTTGGCCTTCTCTACTAGCAGCTTCGCAAGACACAATCTATACAGTCTTTACAGACAGTGTGTGCATTTACCACCACCTCATCTCAGGACCACCACTGCCAGTTTGCAATGTGTTAACCCACTGGCACCGACTCCTGATTTAGCGGCCTGTGGTAACACTTTTCCACCTTTCAAAAAAGCTATAAAGTACAACTGAAATCCATTGAAAGGGCATAGGCTACCTGACAGAATCATTATCTCTCAAGATGAGGATTTTTTCGTGTGATGGAAGCAGGAATTTGTCCAATGTCAACCCAATATCTAACTGCTGGTTGATGTTAAATCGTGACTTGATGCTATTTTCTAAATCACTGATTGTGGTGTTACTTTCTGTATCTATCAAAAACCAGCAAGAGGGGCTGGGAGTGCCGAAAAGTGAAGAATAATTCTCAAAACTCAAGCGCACGCGAATCGCTGACATTTTGGAAACGTTCACGCCTCCGCTCAATCGGAGAGCAAGCAGTAGGCGTAATGTTTGTTCCTGACTGACTTTACAGTATCAGCTGTCCGAATGGGTAATGAAGGTATTAATTGGATAAGCTTGGCAGCTGGGCTCTGATAAATCATGCTGTATTCGTCAGAGTGGTTTTGTCACTGTCCTTTATTTGTAGGACTGTATCAACATATCAGTTGTGAAAGTCCTGTTCAGGGCCATGAACCGTAGTTGCTCCTAGCAAGTATTGCAGTATAAATTCTGAAGGCTACTGACAAGCTTGGTTGCATGGTTCCTGAACAAGGTTCACTACTCAATGTGATGATGGCTCCTGACCAGAGTTCCAGTATCAGCTCTGATTGCTCTTTGCCAGGCTCTTGGCTAATGTTAGTTCACCCGAAGTGCGAATCATCCCTTCTTCAGGGAAACTAGGAGTCTTTAGGGTTGATGTTCACCGCCGGTCAGCCGGTATGTATTGGCGGCTATACGTGGCCAATCTTTCAGCAGCTGTCAGTGATGGGCCCGCGGGCTGATGGCTCCTAACCAATGTTGCTCTTGGTCAGTTGCAGTATCAGTTGTGATCGCTCCTGACTAATGCTACAGTGCCAGTGTCTGTTGTGACGGCCCCTAGTTGACTATGATAATAATCCAAAATTGAACACAGCTCCATTGCCATTGGTTTGATAATGTGTTGGTTTGATCATTGGAATTAAGCTCAAACTTACAAAACCACACTGATCGATAATATCATGATATAAGCGACTGATATCTGCTATTTTTGATCAAAATTGGACGAGAACATAATACCGAAAATCACTTAATCATAAACGTACATTGACCTAGATTGCTGGTGTGTTTCATAATTCGTTCTTGGAGTACCCAGCTCAATAATCCTTGGAATAATCTTTTTAAAGTTTCCATTTGAAGGGAAAAGACGGAATAGACTTTGGTAAGTACATGCTCGTCTCGTTTTTTCAGTTCCAGCTTCTCTTCCCTTCAAGAATTGCATCATAGCAGGTGGATTGTCACTGCAGGATCAGGACGGATGTCCGCTGGCACACATCGAGGTAGTGTCCTCTTCAATTCAAGGTGCTTTCTCGGGTATTGCACAATATGTCTCGATGCTTGCTCCAGCTGTAAACTCATTCGGCACCGTTTGAAGAATATGCTTCGCTGACAAAAAAGAGCGTCTTCTGATAACATTGCAAATCACTGGTATGACAGGGATCTCTCTGTCCTCCAGAACATATAATCTTGTCCTGTCATTAGATGAGAGATTTATGTGCATGCACTGGGTATCTTTTTTTTGTTTTTCCCGAGTGACGGAACTTTCGTTGACATTTGTTAAAATTTTAATTGAAAGACGTTTTTCAGAGCTGCTCAGACTAATGGCGAATGCAGCATTAGCCACAAAAGGTGATGATATAATGAGTGGAATGGGCGGTGACCAGGGGAAGAAGTGTCGTGTAAGAGAGACAAGGTCTTCTGTGGTTACGGGTGAAAACCTGTAGAGACCCATCCCATGTTTTTTGCCCATCGGCCTTTCAACTGGAGCCCTGGATTTCCAGCACATTTCGCAACACACGCGCTGTTATAAGGTTAAGCCAATAACAAAATAAGAGGGTCAAGATGCTGATAACCAACTTTTAATTGATTTCTTTTGCCCAAATCAGATCGAGGTTACACAACCAGGCGGAGTATTTACAGCATTGACCATCAGCCAATTTCACATTAGCTGGTGGAACATCCGAGGACCAACATGACAAACGTCACACCAACAGCAGCCGCGGACCAAGTGGTTTACTGGCCAGGCTTCTGCGGGAACGAGTCAGAAGATTGGGCTTTTTGGGTAAGTTGAATTTCATCTCAGCGTTGGCCTCGATAAATTGCATGGTCATCATGGCATCGTATTCCTTTTGTCATACATTTATATTATAGGCCTACCTATATCTAAATTTCAATAATGATCGTCCTGCAATCGGCCATGTATATTGGTTTTTCTATAGTGATATCTTGGTAAAGCATTTGTGCGTTGAAAAGTAGTGTAGGCTTACTTGCTGACTTCCCTCGTTTCATTCATGGTTATCCCTGATGACATCAGAGAATTTGAAGTCAAAAAGGTGAAACATTGGTCAGTTTAAGGTTGTCTTTAAATGGTCACTGAAAGTTATTTTTGCGAAACTCGAGGAAAAGGGCACTGGATTTCCATCAACACAGAGTTATGGAACATCGGTACCCTACACTCCGGACGCTTAGTAGTGGACCGGTCTTGTCCAATACCCCAAACAGGTGGAGGTACGATCAGGGTGACGAAATGGCCTGTCCGGGAGTCTAGCCTGAACTATGTTTTGTCCTATAAGTAGGCTGACTAACACAATCATCACGGTCAGGTACTGAATTAGGGTGCAGTGAATCACTCATTTAACCCGGTTATCATATAGATTATTGTCGAATTAGATATCTTAATGTCTGTTTTCCCATTATACTAACGGCGACGTTGTATAAGTTTCATTTTACACAATGCACAATTATACGGTTTTGGCCATCAATTATTGTGCGTGAAAGATGGCAACGATTTTTTTCTCATGTATCGAAAATAAACAATGACAATGAGCAAAATATATAAGAACAAAAACAGCGTGATGAAACTGTTTTGTCATGTGAGAACACGACTTAGGCAATAGTCGTGCCTCTATTTCTCCATTAACGTTCCCTTCTTGTTGCTCCTTTCGCAAAATGCATCTATTCCGCACCTTCCGGCCTAATAGAAATAAGATTGTACCTAGACGTTTTCTTTATTAAGGAATCGATACCTCACCGTCGGTAATGGCTTACACACCCAACAACGAGAGTGTGCATGGAGTAAAACTGTAGGTAAACTCGAGGCGGCAGCTGAGGTTTTTTTGGCGGTAAGCCAGTATATATCTCACCATTTCTACCTTCTGATTTTCCAGAGCGACAGAATATCAGTGAACACGGCCCTGCCGGACTTCACTCTATGTTTCCAGTCGACAGTCCTGGTGTGGGTCCCCTGCGGCTTCCTCTGGCTCTGCCTTCCTATCTATCTCATCGTCCTGCGTTGGTCAAAGACGGTATATAGATGTGGAGATGCGGGAAAACTTAACTTAACAAAAGTGGTGCGTTGAATCAACAGTGCATTGTGTTTTCAGTCTCCAATCCAATACCTTCGATGTTATAAAGGTTGGGAAGATATCATTAAACTTTTGTTGATGAAATATCAGAAGAATGAGTCGACCAAATTTGGATGAGATTTTGTAGCATGGGACACTTTTGACCCATTCGATATAAATGTTTATAGAGATGATAATGACTTTTGGGCTGTGTTATGTTATTTTACTTTTCATTACACCATTTACACTCCTTTTTTTAGATATTAGGGATATTTCTGTGCTTCACCTCCTTATTGGATCTATTCCGGGCCCTAAGTGAACACACATCGGGAGAATACCAATATCCAGTTATTTATGTTGCATCATCTGTATATTTTGTTACATACGTAAGTATATAATATTTACATTGTAATGATGTTGTTTATGAGAACAAAATTGTCTGATAGTGCTCCAAATTTGCTCTTACATGTCAATTCAAGTAAAAAAGCATCATTTTTGGTTTTCTGCCATCCCCTGTCAATCAGGATGGGAAGATTCAATTCGCATTTTACACAGTTAGTTAGTTGCGTATTATAAGTAAAAAATGCACTTTGAATCGGAACTCCATTAAGTGTAGGCCTATTAGTGGTATGTGGTTTGACCTGCTTTTTCAACAATCAATGGGATAAGTCACGAGATTTTCACAGGGTCATTCACATGTGTTAATATATCTACATACGTTGGTATAAGTTGTATAGCCAAAAGATAACAATATGATTGGGAATCCTTTGACACAGTGGAAGTGCTTCCGACATGTGATCGGGAAGTGGTTGTTACTTTCAATTGGCATGAAATGACCAAGTACAGTGTTGCGCATGACGTATGTCCACTCCTTAGCTTTTACGTAAAGGACCTGGGAATTATTAGATGCTGAGCGACAGTACCCGTCCAGTATAAAGCGCTCGCGAAATAACTTCCTTTGGGCTTCACTATACACAAACATCATGACGTGCGCTGAACGGTTATTCTCAATATCATGCGTCGCGCAACATCCCGTCCAAGTTTTGTTGGGGTACTACATGTATTATAACATCTGGTAGCAGTGAATTTGGCTTGTTTCCATTCCAGGCGTTGATGACATGGTTGACGCACTACGAGTACAGAAAAGGGGTTCACTCTTCAGGGATATCGTTTATTTTCTGGCTCCTCTCTGTAGTATGTGCTATTGTGCCATTCCGATCTTTTATACTCCACACCAATGGAGCAGTAAGTCTTTTTTCCAAATTCATTTCATCACTTCTGATTCACAACTTTAAAGCTCAAGTAACTTCACGAAGAAAAAAAACCCAACTTAATCAGTGTGCCTGGTGGTCTTGACTGGTTCCAGACAGCCAGTTCTTATCTAACATTAAATCAATCAAATAGAACGTATGATATAAAATTTGATCAATGATGCACCGGTACTTGTTAACTGCGTTCTGGATAAGCATTTCGCACTGATTTTAGTCGTTTCAAATCGCTGAATTATATAGGATGGTTGTTCACCAACTAAATTCATGTTTTCACCTCATCGCTTCAGGAGGGAGAAGTCGAGGACATGTTTCGCTTTGTCATTTTCTACGTAAACTTCGCCTTGATCTGCATCCAGTTTGTGTTGGTTTGGTTCGCTGACACCTCAGCCATTCCCAGCGAGCGCAAGCGGCAGTATGAGACAGAGATAGCGGGAGAGGAGCGCGTTCCGCTTTTGGGCTCGACGAAAGTCTCCAACGGAAATAAAAGTAAAGGGAAGAATGGCTCGGGGACTGAAGTACAGCACGAACCTTGTCCTGAGCTTAAGACACCCTTCTTCTCAAGGATAACATATTGGTGGATAACAGGGTAAAATAATGGCATTTCTCCATTCACGTTTCCCTCTTCTTACCTCTTTAACAGAGATAACTTCCCCATACACGTTCTCTTCCTTTTACACTTTGACGGCCAAATTTATCCAGACACGTTCCCTTCTTTTTGTTTCTATGACAGAGGTCATTTTCTACACACGTTCCCTTTGGTTTCATTCACATGAATGAGATGATTAGTGGGCACTGAGTCAACCGCTTTCAAATTGTCCAACGACGAACCTGTAGTAACAAGGTTTCAGTCAAGTGGAGCATAGGTCGCCAACAAGATTCCTGAACTGAACCTGTTACCTGTTTTCCTGATCAATGAGATATCGTATTTGTTTATCATCAGTTCAATGATCACTTTTCCTGTATATAACTCATTGGCAAAAGTCGATTACCTGGAATCTTTGAGTAAACTTGATGTCTTTTCTACATGAACCTTTGTTACAATATTTCAGGTTGATTATCCGAGGCTACAGAAAAGCATTGGTATTCGACGACCTCTGGGACATCCGGCCACAGGAGAAGAGTGAACCATGCTATGAAATCTTCCAGAAACAATGGAGAGAACAACTGGCCAAATGCGAAGAATCTAAGTAGGTTTTGCTTAGTGCTGTACTGCGAATGGGGGGGGGGGGGGGATACAATCCCTGACCCATTTTTTGGTCCTCCCGGATGCATGTTGGCTATTCCGCAACCCTCATTCAAGCAATGCTTTCTGCACCGAAAGCATGACTCATTCACACCATGCTTTCCACTGAAAGCATGACACTGAAAGCATGACTCATTCACACCATGCTTTCCACTGAAAGCATGACACTGAAAGCATGACTCATTCACGCCATGCTTTCTGCACCGAAAACATGATAGTTGTCTACTCTTCGGCCAACACTCTCCTGGAGGCACAAATTGCTGCTATGGGAAAGTGGTGAATGAGCGTACCATGTCTGGCAAGTCTCATAATCAAGTTCAAATCTATTTTCAACGAACATACCTGGCCTTTTATAACGTAATCTATGAAGATTGATAATTGCATATCAACTTCAAATTCCATTTCTTCAGAGAAGCAACCTACCATTACCAAAACAGACATGGTGAAACGTACTCATACCAAGGAAAGTCCGGCCATAGCGGTCTGAAAGAAGGCCGGTCCTCAAAGGGTCCGATGAAGAAGACTCCATCGTTGGGAATGGCATTTACCAAAGGTTACGGTCCTTATTACGTCCTCGGTGGCTTCTTCAAACTCATCTATGATATAATGTCATTTCTCCAGCCACTAATCCTGAGGTAGGTGAAACTCCAATTCCACAATGTAAGAGGGGAGATGTAAAGCCGAGGTTCCTTGTACCTGGTGTCTATGCAAAGTGAAACAAAGACCCCACCATGTGACATAATTCAACAGTATGGCAATGGTAACACAAGATGGCCGCCACATCTTCGACTGATGTCTGTCATTTCCCCTCATCACTGATTGTTGATAATCCTTTTCTGCAAACAAAATACAACCGCTCATTGGCCAACACCTGGGAAAGATATATTCTTGCATTCGGAATTGCGAACGTATCTTCGAAGATACAATGTCCCTCATATTTATTGTGTCTGACTTCGCTTCCAGTTTATTGATCGACTTCGTGTCAAGCAAAGATCCCTTGGAATGGCATGGCTACCTCTACGGCATAGTCTTATTCCTCTTTGCTACAATCAAGTCGTTTGCCAATCAACAATACTCTGACGTCTGCTACAAATTCGGTATGAAAATACGGAGCGCTGTGATTGCTGCTATTTACAGAAAAGTAAGTTACCTATCTGATAGACAGCTCTCTCCTCATACGCTTTTTTTACTTGGTACATACAGGCCGCTCGTATGACAGATATATATCCCCATTCATAGTACAGTTCTCATTCAAAATGCCCTTGACACCGAAAATCTGACATCTTCCCATACCAGTTCCCAACTTTTTACTCCTCTGACAACGTTCTCGTTAAAATTCCTTGCCACATTGATATCTTTCTCCACACTCATATCTCTTACAAAGGGTTTAATCGGTTGAATTTTCTTGTCTACAGGCTTTAACATTGAGCAGTTCGGCAAAAAAGAACACGACCCAAGGCGAGATCGTCAACCTGATGTCTGTTGACGCCCAGAAGCTTCAAGATGCGCCAGTCTACCTCCACTTCATCTGGTCAGCGCCGATCACAATTGTCGTGTGCTTAATAATGCTGTGGCAGCAGCTTGGGCCAGCGGTCCTCGCTGGGCTTGGGGTACTCATACTCATGGTACCCATCAATGCTGTAATCGCTGGAAAGATTAAGAAATACCAGGTTAGTGATTTTAATCATTTTCGTACTTTTGAAAGAGTGATATTAACGACATATGTACACGCATAATCTAATGTATTGTGGTCTCCTTGTTATGAAAGACAAAGAAAATAACATATGTGCCTTTGAGCATGCAGAATGTGAATGAGCACGGCAATGTCATTTTATTGAGGATACCCAGCCTCATCGGCTTTTGTTAGTTCTGTTGAGCTACTGTCGACAAAGTAGTCGTCATCTGTTGCGTTTTCTCCAACTGAAACTTTTAGTATGATATGACACCATGATTAGAATCTATCCTATTTAAATTTTGCTTTAGACTAGTCAGATGAAACACAAAGACACGAGACTAAAGGTGATGAACGAAATACTCAACGGTATCAAAGTACTCAAACTGTACGCCTGGGAACCCTCGTTTGAAGACAAGGTCAACGGAATACGCGCCACCGAAATAGAGGAACTTAAGAAAGCGGCATATTTGAATGCGCTTACCAGTGTCACGTGGTTTGTTGCACCAACTTTGGTAAGTTTGCTTCCGATCCTCTCAGTGTGGTGGAGCAACAGCGTTTGTTTTCATTGTTCTTTTGGATATGAGAACAAATGATCGACCAGCAAATGGTCAAATAGCAATGTTGGTTCGACATTGGTCTTTCTGACAATATCTGTCTTTCTCACTGATAATCTAATTAACTAACTATACTTGGTCTGTGCATTTTTGCCAAGCGAGAACACACTCCCTGCTAACATGAACTGCTTAAAGCTTTTCCTTGTTGTCATTGTTATCATTCACGCAACAAACATACATGTATCTTTTATTATACCTACGTCTATTCCAGGTTGCATTGGCCTCATTCGCTACATACTCTTATATGGATCCCAACAACTACCTCGATGCCCAGAGGGCCTTTGTCTCACTCTCCTACTTCAATGTGATGAACTTTCCAATGACTATTTTACCAGCCGTCATTGCTTATGTTGTACAGGTTGGTGTTCCTACATTCTCCTCTTTATCTCATTGGATGTGATATTGCTTCGGGTGCGAAAATCCATCTTTATAATTGTCAGTCTCCAACTCGTGGTGCCGGATCCCAAACGGTGTCGCTTGATGTTTATCTGGGATATGTTTTTCATGTTTATCAGGGATGAACTCAACAGACTGGTTCACGTACAATAATACGTTTTGTCAAGGCATACTTCAAAGGATAATTAATAACCTTATGTCGCGCTGTACCAAAACAAATCTTCTATAGCATACCTTGAATCATTGCTTTTGACATCAACGTGTGCTTTCTATCTTTCCAGGCGATTGTTTCCACCAAACGTCTTACTAAGTTCCTCATATCTGATGATATTGATGCCGACAATGTCGAGACGGACCACTCCATTAGTAAGTCCATGTTGGCCAAAGAAAACAGTAGCTTTTCACATGATGATAATGTGGAAAGACGTTACACTCCCTTATTGACTCCTGTTTCATCACTGTTAGCTAAAGAACTGACTGGTGACTTCAATCATTGTAGTATGACCAAGATCAAAACTGGTATGACGTTTAGGAAGATAAATGCAAAGGAACTTATTTTGGTCAAATGTATCTCAGACCCTTTCGTGTTCTTTCATTACAGGCGAACCTATTGCGATCAGGGATGGTTCATTCCGCTGGGGTAGAGATGACACAGACGTCCTCAAGAAGTAAGTGCGCAGTTAGATCACATGGAAGGAAGAAACCTGAAACGATATATCGCCAGCATTCATGGACAATAGCCTCACCACTGAGCTTATTCCATCTATAAAGATAGTTCAAGAGCCTGACCCATGCAAACCGTTTCAAAATATCTCTCACAAAGCCGTTACCTCTTTTCAGTGTCAACTTCAGCGTGAAAGAGGGCAGTATAGTGGCAGTGGTTGGACATGTCGGATCTGGAAAATCGTCTCTCGTCTCTGCTATTCTTGGGGATATGTACAAGAGTAGTGGATTGGTTCATGTGAGGGTAAGTATACAAACTATAGATATCCACACAATCAAGAACTAATCAACCTTTTTATTGTAATAGTTGATATTCATCGGGAATTTTACAGTGACCTCAATTTAGCAGTGTTATACAAAAGGAAAAAGAAGATACTTAGCGCTGACATTATCTTCAGGAGTGAACAACGCATCGGATGACGATTTTCTTTAAGCGCATGTTTGCGGTAAGAATTTTCATAAGCTAAACTCGAGTCACTTTGTCTTAAAGGGTTCGATGGCGTACGTTCCACAACAAGCTTGGATTCTGAATGAAACACTCGAAAAAAACATCACCTTTGGGAAGGAAATGAAGAAGAGCAAATACGATCGCTGCATTGAGGCGTGTGCCCTAGCATCGGACTTCAAAATCCTACCTGGTGGTGACCAGACAGAAATAGGAGATAAGGTAAAAGCACCAATTAAACGAGCGAGTAGCGACTAAGTAGGCAGGGTTCATTTGACGGTTAGTCTTCTCCTCGGCTCCAGTGTTTAGAGACAAAGATCTATCAGACTGATTGATGAGTTTAAAGAAGAGAACATCTATGGAGAAGGATATCTGTCAGAGAAAAGAGAAATTTATGGGTGGCCTCTCAGTGAATCAAGAATTGAGTACATGCAGGAAGAACGATGCCAGTCAGTTGAGTAAAAAGAAGGGAACTAGTTCGGAAAAAAGGTTTATCAGATGGGTAAAGGGAGATATTCTCTGCTGTGAAATGTGACTGCCTTTGTTTGCTAAACAGAACATCGTGAGAGTTAAAATGTATCTGAATTTCTGTCGATCAAAATAGAGTGTGTTGAGCCTGAGCATATTTTTTGTCTTTGGGCACGCACGGGTTAGTCACGAGACGTTCTTTGCAATTTGTTCAAAATTCGCCTTAGTAGTCCTTACGGAATCATATATTTGTTTGTTTCAGGGTATCAACTTGAGTGGAGGCCAGAAGCAACGAGTGAGCCTTGCCAGGGCTGTCTACCAGAATGCAGAGATGTATATCCTGGATGATCCGCTAAGTGCTGTTGATGCGCATGTTGGCAAGCACATCTTTGACAAGGTCATCGGCAATGAAGGACTGCTCAGAGAAAAGGTGGGCAGTTTAAATAACATACCTTGTATGTGCGCAATAAGAGAGCAGCTTACTTTACACGTTTGGCAAGTTGTTTCCGCTACGAATAGGAGTATAGTAAATATACTAATACGCTACTTGGATCTTCCTAAGTCATCGACACACACCTAACTACCTGAATTGAAGTTTACGTTATTTGACATTTCATTTCAGACCCGAATTCTTGTGACTCACGGCATCAGCTACCTCCCAAAGGTCGACTACATCCTGGTACTAAATGACGGTGTGATCTCCGAGATGGGAACCTACCGAGACCTACTCACCCACGACGGCCCATTCGCAGAGTTTCTCAAGACCTACCTACAGGAAGACAATGAAGAAGAAGAGGACGACCCAGAAGGTAGGAACAAGGCAAAGCCGGCCCCGACCTCGGCATTATAACCCTAACTTTTAGTGTCAAGGTAAAATGTTCCAGTAATATCTTGGAACTTCTATATCTCTTGGGACATAGAACACACATCCTTTACTTTATGGTAAATTTCAGTATAATTGGGTTTATACTTCAGCACAAGAATTCCGCAAGGAGTTAAGACGACATATATCCACCATATCGGGCGATGAAGGGAGTGGATGGGACAGTGAAGGGGTGTTATCAGGCGATGAGACAACGAGGAGGAAAAGGCGAACTAGGTATTTAAAGGAATTCAAAATATGAGAAGCCTTTTAACAACAACCTGTCAGCATGTTTGCTTCTCTGATTTGATTGATAGAGCCAACTCTGATAATGAATAAATTCATCACCAACAGCTTCCTTATCCTCTGATAGACCGGGATTCGGATAGGCCTTGACACATTCTAGAATCCGTTTATTTTTTGCTTTGGGCAGCGTCAAGCAGAGCTTTGTTGTAGATTGAATTAATAAAACGCAAAACGAAAGGCCATTCCGAGAAACGAAACCGCTGTGCAGCGCGACTGCTTCCAGTGATTCTGACAAAAGGTGATTGGGTCCAATTTATCCATCTACTAGTAACCGAACTTGTCTGGAGTTTTTATTAGGATGATGCTGTCACTGTTTGATAATTTGCTATCGTTCCGTTTCTTCAATTCTCTAGTCGGCGCCTCTCAAGTAGTAAATCTATTGAGGGGGACTTGGACAAACTAAAGAAGGATATTGAGAAACAGCAGACGTTAACAACAGTAGAGACCGCCGAAACGGGAGAGGTATGCTAGATTTACATTTCTTCCTTGAGTATTACAGTCTTCACTGTACAATTACTTTCTTCAATTGCACATTACGTTTTGCTGCGAGTGGCTGCCATTGATTGAGGGAGGGTAAATTAGTGATACTGTTGATAATCCTTAGCGGAACTCCACACGAATGCCTTTCCATTTTAAGTTCCGTTCATTTGTATGGAGAATCATGATCAATGAGAAAAAGTAAGGTAACCTGTGTTTTATGAATTTTTTCATCATCAATGTCATTTTATCTCGGAATGATACAAACAAGCTATTCTAATTTTAGGTGAAACGTGCCATCTATCTTGAGTACATCAAGGCCAACGGCTCCTGGGTCTTCCTGGGCATGTTCCTGGCCTATGTATGTTTCATAGCCGCATCCATCGGAACCAATATTTGGCTGAGTATCTGGAGCAACGATCCACCAGAACTAGCGAAGGAGAATAAAGATTTACGAGTCGGCGTCTATGGTGCTCTTGGTGTGACTCAAGGTAAACTACACGTCAGATGTTTGGCGGTATTCAAAGCAGTTGAACTGAGTGGTGATGTGAAACTACAAAAAAACTGAATCAAGTATCTTCAAAAACTAATGCTAAGTTTCAGTGATGATCGTTTTATTACCGGGGTCTTTCAACGCACGCTACAAAAGCTTCTTTAGAGCAATGTTGTTGTCGTTGTTGCATTGACAAACGGATTATATAACAAGTTGTTACTGGGACGACGCAATGATGCTTTTATACCGATTGTATGGTACATGTATTTGCCTCTGATGACGCTGTGATTCGCCTGTTATGGACACAAGATGAATGTATAAGGGAAGTTGGTGACATATTTTTGAATCGGACCTTTTCAGGTATCTTCATATTCTTCCAAGGACTCTGCGTAGCAATCGGGACAATATCCGCCTCGGGGCTCCTGCACAAGCGCCTCGTGGCCAGGATCATGAGGGCACCTTCATCATTCTTCGACACGACACCGCTCGGCCGTATCATCAACAGGATATCCAAGGACATCGACACCGTGGACGTACTCATCCCTATCACAATGAGAATCTGGATGTTGACTTTTGCACAGGTGTTGGCCACCATTATCATCATCTCTTACTCGTTTGCCGTCTTTCTTGCGGCTCTGGTTCCATTAGGAATTCTGTATTACTTCGCACAGGTACGTGTGCTTTCACTTGTGAATATCATTTCCTACTTAAAGCTGTCTTCGTTAGTTTTACTTTCATGCCCTCAGGATGCGTCTCATGTTTCTCAAATACATTTCAGTATATGCAATAATGTTATCCTAAAGCCCAAATTGGACATGTTCTAAAGCTTGCTTCGGTAAGGGATGTAGAGCATCCGTGCTTCAGTTTACTATAACATTAGACCGCCTTTGGTGACGTATTCTTACAGTCATACCCTGAGGCTATTGAAGTACTTACATGGACGTGGTAGCATTGGGCCCCCATAAATGTATTCAACGTTTCACGTTGGTTTCAGAAATTCTACATTTGCACGTCCCGTCAGCTAAAGAGGATTGACTCCATTCGGAGATCTCCTATATACAGCCACTTCGGGACAAGCGTAGTGGGTGCCAGCTCTATCCGATGCTATGGTGAACAGGAACGCTTCATACAGACCAGTGACAGGCTAGTGGATGAAGGCAACATGGCTTACTATGCCAATATAATGTCTAACAGGTACACCGTTGGGATATACATGTAGAGATGGACCATTTTCAATGTTGCGTTGCTCCCTCTTTGAAGTTAGAGTCACGCAATCAAACGCATTTGAATATGCCTGCGTCTTGATATCCACATAAGCTAGGCGCTCTTGCGTATTGTGCAGCTGCCGTTATTTCGGCACCCGAAATTAACTCGACTCTGCAAAGCTCTCGAAATGATGGCCAGACAGAGGTTCAAGCCAACGACCTTTGACTTAACCATATAAACATGCTAACGAATGCGCCAGCTGCGTTCCATAACCACCAACAGAGAGAGTACATTGTAGTTTAATTTGCTGGTAGACATTTTTCCATACATGCTCTCTTCTGTTTACTCGGTCGACAGACACAATACACGCTTTCTTGTTTCTATTCATTGCTGCTTCATACGTGCCCTCTTTATTCTATACTCATCTGGAATTTCAACTTTCAGATGGCTGGGTATTTCTCTGGAGTTGATTGGTAACATAATCATCCTGCTGGCAGCCATCTTCGCCGTGGCCTTCCGTGAAACCATTGACCCAGGCTTAGTAGGCCTGTCCGTTTCCTATGCCCTACAAGTCACAGGCTCCCTCAATTTCATGGTCAGGACGAGCTGTGACATGGAAACTTATATCGTCTCAGTTGAGAGGATATTTGAATACGCCCAAATTGCGTGCGAGGTGAGAGGTCAAGTTTGGCTGATAACAATAAAGGGTACACTTTGCGGTCCTACTTTGCTGGCGAATTCAAGACTAAATCCACGTCATGTACTTTAAAGATCGGATTTATACATGACAGAATGTCCTATCGAATTCCGAATGCGGTATCCTTTTCATCAACGTACCTGGTAAAAACACTTTTAGCGCTTCGTTCGCAATACTGATTGAATAATTCTTTTTTCAGGCTGCTTGGGAAAGACCTATCTATAAGCCAGATGCTGGATGGCCAAACCAGGGTGCAGTCGAGTTCAAGAATTATAGCGTCCGTTATCGAGAAGGTCTTGACTTAGTGCTGCAGGACATTACGTGTAACATACGTGCTGGAGAAAAGGTACATAGTGGCGAAGTTGAAAAATATCTTTAGACTATAGCTCTTCCTATTTGCCTATATCAACGCCATATAAATCTCTCTTCGAATGTTAAGCATCACTTGTATTGTTTCTTTTAGGTTGGCATCGTCGGGAGAACGGGCGCTGGCAAGTCCTCCCTAACACTTGCTCTCTTTCGACTAATAGAGGCAGCTGAAGGCGCCATAGTGATTGACGGACATGAGATTGGCAAGCTGGGCCTTCATGATCTCAGGAACAAGCTTACCATCATACCTCAGGTAAGGACAATCTCCGGACGCCCCTTCTCGCGCCTTCAATGGACCATGTGATAACGCGTGGTGTCCAATGGAAGTTATTACAAAATCTCTTTTCCAACACAATTTTTGTGCTAACCGCTTTGTGTCAATATACCAACCACTTCATGAAGATGGATGCATTCACCACTTTCGCCTTCTTTGATTTAGGATCCCGTGTTATTCTCGGGAGACATCCGCTCCAACCTTGACCCTTTCAACCATCACACTGATGCAGATATCTGGTCAGCTTTGGAGCATTCCCATCTCAAGTCATTCGTGGCCGGACTTCAAGAGAGGCTACAATATGAGGTGTCGGAGAACGGAGACAATCTGAGGTAAGATTAAGCTATAGTGCGCTATGTGTGAAACACCTCTCTTTTATACGATTGCTGGTCTAGAGGGACTAAAAATTCGACGATAAACACTCACCAATATGATATGCATGCTATCCGAATAACGCATCATCTCTCTCAGTTCAATCAGAATATAGTCATCAGGAAATAGCATCTCTCCATTCCTCATCACAGATATTGAAAATGTGACCGTTTCGTACCGTTTTCATTGCAGTGTTGGTCAGCGACAACTGGTTTGTCTTGCCCGTGCACTCCTGAGGCGGACCAAAATCCTGATCCTTGACGAAGCAACTGCAGCTGTTGACTTGGAGACGGATGATTTGATCCAGAATACCATAAGGGTGGAGTTCACAGGATGCACTGTTCTCACCATTGCGCATCGCTTGAACACGATCATGGATTACGACCGGTAAGTTGCTTCCCCAGGCAAGCTGGGTTGCACAGTATTGATATTGACATCAATTTAGCCTTTTTACGTGTTTTACGTGCCAGACTTGCATGTACTACTGGACGTTTATGAATTTATTCAGCAAGGTGCATGTCGTAAAAATCTTTCTCTGATTTTTCTTTTTCAGGGTGATTGTTCTCGACAAGGGCAAAATCAAGGAGTACGACACACCCTCCAACCTTCTAAAAGAGAAGCACTCCATCTTTCACGGGATGGCCCGAGATGCTGGACTTGTTTAACACCGAATTTCTTTGTCAAATGGTGTAACAAAACTTAGCGCGATCGGACATTTTTCATATTGTGTGAAATCAGTGCTCTTATATATCCGGCCATGTTTCGACAGAGCAAGATCTACACGTAGCTTTTTCCATGCAACTCTTCGATCTAGTTACGCCGTAGTATCTCCATAGCATAGACGAATTGGGATGTTTCAATGGGGTTACCACCCGAGCTCGAATTGGGGACAACTCGGCGCTCGAGGATCCGTGCTTGACTGTGCACATGTATAGGGCACGTTAATTAATCAGTCCCCTTTTTGGCTTTTGATATCAACCTATATATAGCTAGGTTAGTGAGATATAATGTACAACATCAATGTCCTGGAGTGCCACCTACGTTTTGAATCTATATGTCAACATGGCGTGATAAGCCCACTCAAAGCATCAATCAAATTGGTTACCATCTTTCCCATTATTAATCATATAACGGCCGCAAAGTGGAGCCCATAATCAGTGATGATATACAACTTGATGATGCACGCAGTATTAGTTAAGATGATTTTTCACAAGGACTGTATCGTCCTGAGTAAGACATCATTACCGTTGGTGTTTACATCACTCTTTATTAATTTATTCTTGGTTCAAATATATACTTGGTGCTGTATCATTGGTTGATAGAAGCAACTGGTAGTGAGATGTAAAACGGAAACCCTATAGAGTAAGGAGGTTCTAATTGGAGTTCTCATAAGTACCCTGATTGGGCATGTCGTGCCATATAACTGGTCATTCGGCATTGAGAATCTGCGATGTGAGTGCCAGGGATTGTTGACCTGAAACCATCCGCAAGTATAATTTTGTTGTCACATGATAGAAACGTAGTAAAGTGTATATAAATGTGCTTATCGTATTCATCTTACCATATGTGCAAAACAATGAATAATTCCGAAAGTATCCTTTTGTTGTCACATGATAGAAACGTAGTAAAGTGTATGTAATAATAATAATTATGAAACTTATATAGCGCTTAATCCAACTGGTTTCAGTCGCTCAAAGCGCTTCACATTATTACCCCTAGCTATTGGCCTGTACATTCTTGGTTCAAGCTCTACTCTCTGGGAGTATTACAGGTCCAAGCTGCAGCTATACAGCGCTCAGGACTAACATTCATAGTGTGCCAACTCTGCCAGCTAGGTACCCATTTAATCCTGGGTGGAGAGAAGCAATTAGGGTTAAGTGCCTTGCTCAAAGACACAAATGTAAATGTGCTTATTGTATTTACATACGTACAAAATAATGATGGAATTAATGATTTTATTTTAATAAGATTTTTTCTTCAGAATATAAGCCTGTCACACCACCTGTTATATGCTGAATTCAATGCATGTATGCAGCACTGTAAGCTTTTGAATGAAATTGGAATAAATTGATGTACGATATTTTACTAGTTGACTTTATTCATATCGTTACAAGATGATGCAGTGCGGGTTGATTCCGCTTAATTCGTAGTGTAACCCCACTTATCAAGCGAAGGGTTGTGCTGAGGACCAACTTGATGTGGGTCTTCTGGTCAATTCGTATCACCTGTATGACAAAAGGAATTGAATGTATTGGAAGCGTCTGTGTTTGAAGTGGATCCTTCATAAACCTACAAACAAGCAATTAAAATATGAGTTGTTAGATTGCAAATGTCCCCAGTGAACAGTTCATGATCAAGTACAAAGCAATGGATTTTTTTGGATGCCTTTACATCTGCTGATTCTTTTGGATGCCTTTACATCTGCTGCCGAGATTGTTATTGCGTTTAAACCTGGATACAGCATAAAAATGTGGAAATTCTGAAATAAAGAGATCCTAGAATATGAGTAGCTGAAGGATAAACGATTTTCAGTAAGGCCTCATTCGACAGAATTACTTAATAAGAAGAGAAAGAAGATTGGTGACCTGTAGAGGCTGTTGCTTGTGAAATGGAAGACGCCAGAAAGGAGTTTCTCCTGCGAATTTATATAACTGTTGCCATTGGGTTCGGATATTTGACATTGGTATGTATTTCAAACTATCAGTATGGTATCAGAAATAGTAAATATGGTATCAGAAATAGACCAACATGCACGTTATACATCGCATCGTTTAAGTATTGAAAGTGACTCGGAATATCGGCAAGGAGCATCATGCTCTGGACTTATCAGCAGTAATGTCGACGATCACTACCAGTTTGATCTAATTTGTCCTTGACAGTTGGCACGAAGTAGTTGTTAGGATTAAGTGTCCTGACACTGGGACTAAACTCCAGTGGTAGCATCCTTGTTGGTGGTCTAAAACTACATGTACATACAATATGTATGTATTAAACCGCCTGCAGAACTCAACATTTCCATGAAGAAAATCTCGAAGCTTTAAAGCAGAAAGTTTCAATTACGAAGTTATCATAACTCGCCGATTACTCTTCTGTTGATTGACTAACATAGCGGCTACCGTGCACAAGGCAAAGGTTGTACCACAAATTCTTTTCCAGGGAATATGTCAAGGCATTCGAGGCCCGGTGATGCTGGATCTTGTGACAGTTACAAACAGTAGTATAGGGGCGGTGGCTTGGGTCGCATCAGGGTATGGTTTGGGGATATGTGTTGGTTCAATGACCAGAGGGGCCTTGCAGGATTTCAACAAGTATCGTGTGTATATTATCTCGGTCTGGTTTGCCGTGACCAGCCTCGGAAGTGGTTTGATTCCCTGGTGTACAAACGTGGTGGTGATGGTCATGGTGGCTGCAGTCACGGGATGTGGGATTGGAGCAATTGAAACAGGTTAGTGCCCCCAATCCTCTCCCACCATCGCAACCCTGTTACCTTCTTCAATTTCATATGGCAAACATCCAGTGGAGTACACTGTACAGTTTATAATGATGCACATTGTAGTTGGAGCCTACATAACCTTAAAAAATACACAAGTCGCCCGATAGAAACTGTTTCCTAGATCAACTCTTCCAGAGTATTGTTTAACACCCTGTATAGATTCATGCAGTAAACTGAGTAAGTTATTAATTTCAGATGGAAATGCGCTCAGTATGGACATTTGGGGAGAGAAGGGTGCCACCTACATGTTGTTTGTGTATCTCCTATACAACATTGGCTGTTCAACGGCGCCTCTCTTAGCCAGGTCGTTCTTGGAACACGAAGCAGAGCCATCCTTTCATTTAATTGGCAATCACACATCAATACCGTTTACTGAAGATGCAGAGGAAAATCGGACTTCACAGAGATGCAATTACACGACGACTTCGAATTGTTCCCATGAATTTAACTCGGGCGATCACGGTTATGTCACTTTTAGACTATTTGGCGTGGATTTTCATAAAATTCACACTCTTTATATGATTATCATGATTCTGGTCTGGACAGCTGGATCATTCGTTACACTGGCAAACCTTCTGGTTCGTCGGTATCCACAATTACATGCTATCACAAAAGAAGCCGATGTTCAAAACAGTGGGAAAATCAGTGATAAGTGTGTCCGGATAAATATCATTGTGTTGATCGCCATCTTTAGTTTCTTCATTGTAGGGATCGATTCACTGTATGATATCTTGCTTCTTGCGTTTGCTGTCAGGCATTACGGCGTCACCAAACCCTATGCCTGTATCTTAAATGCTACAACATCAGCATCGGCGATACTATCCAGTGTTGTTGGGATGTACTTGGCGAATCTTTTCAAACCATCAGTGACATTATACACCGATCTCATAGTCTGCACCGTGTCGCTTGCACTAGTTGCAGTTGTGAACAAATCCCTTCCCGTTCTTTGGGTGGGAGGTCTCGGTATGGGGTTCGGCATTGGCTCATGCTTCAGTGCGATATTCAACTGGTTCGGTCACTATCTTGGAGGTTCTGCCAAGATTACATCAGTCGTTATTGTATCTTCCCAACTTGGAGACATCTTGCTTCCAATTGTAATCGCGCCATTCTTTGATAATGATCCAATGGTGCTCATCTACACATGTCTTCTTTTAAGCTGTGTTTGTCTTGCCATCTGTGTGATTGTTGAAGTTTATGCAAAGCGCCAACTTGGATTGGTGGGCCTGTTACAAACTCCACCAAAATCATATGCTGCGCTTAGAACAGATGAGGAGGCAGAGTCAGAATGGACATTACGAGAATGAGATGGCCAAAAACTCACTTTCTCTATAATGTTAATGAATGATCGATAAACTGTCTGAGATAGTCATAATCTGTTTGAAGAATAGTTTTGTATGACCTTTATTTCTTTTTATTCATCTTGAGTGTATTTGATCATCACAGATATTGTTTTTGTCACTTTTTCACAATGACAACATAAATCATAATTGAACAGTTCCGTGTGCTCGAAAAGAAAGCAAGTTGCCTACTTGCAATGGCAACAGTATATTTTTATCGATGAGAATTTCGCCGTGGATTCATTGTTTTCAAGAGAAGCAAAACGTTATGATGCCAAGAGAATTCTTAAGGCCTTCTTTCATCTTCAAACACCATGTCGTGTTCCTCTTCACGGTTAGGAATAATAAAGAGGCCAAATGCAAGGTCAAGGTCACCTTGTACATGAGTCTGACCCAATAAGTCACACTTTTACCGGCCACTTCAAATCTATTGCGGAAACTTGTAATATGACCTCTTTGTGAAATATTGAAGGAAGGGGCACTTGTTTCTGAACTGAGAATCGGCCAACAACAGCGCTGTGCATATTTAAAAGGATGCCCACGCATAGGGAATAGACATGACAGTTTATTTTATGCCAGAAACCAAGCTACTTGGATTACCTGATTGATCGCACAGCTTCTAATCAAAATCGAATCTTTTGGTGTTTTATTTATAGTCTGAAATAAACGTTTAATCAAAACTTAGGTCCATTCGAATCAGTCCTGCGGTTACAAATATCTCATTCTGGAATATTTCTAAACATATTTCTTATTACTTGGTCTGTTTGCATGTTGTAATGGTATATGGGTCCAACAAGCTTCAATCGGAGCCTGCCTATAAATCATCGACCTGAATGGAAGGAATTTGTAGCCGTTTCCACTGTAGAATTTATTCTGGAATTCAACCCTGGAACAAGGAGAACATAACAAAATAAATTTTGGGTTTCAAAATTGCCAAGGTTTCCCTTTGAACCTACAAATTTCAAAAGTTTTTCAATTGAATTTCCCTTGCTTCCGGAATCATAATGAGGGTAATTTTTGCCCAAGATATTGAGACGAAGTACATGACTGGTGAGCCAATCCAACCATCCACCATTCCAAGACAAATACGCATAACCATTGTCTACATTCTCAAAGTTCTTTTCGAGATCAAAAAAAAAACGATTACATGGCTGTACCTACCAATGCAAACGGAGTGTATGCAAAAAAGCCGATAGTCCCTCCATCAGCAGAAGAATAGCTATGGTCAGCGCAGCCTAGGCGATGAAGATGAAGAAAACCACCGGAGCTCCAAGCCAACCATCCAACCCCAGGGGGATGCGCATCACCATTGTCCACAGCACCTCCGAAAGTTCTGGCAATGATTGAAAACTATGTAAAGCATCGTTTTTAAATTGGGTGGAATGGTCTTAAAATCGGGAAAAAACGTTGCCCTGGAAAATCATGTAAGAACAGTGGCCAGTCCTATAAAACCTCCTAAAATCCAAGTGTTTGGTGTTGAACGATTCGGTTCTGTTTTATTAAGGCGGACACAGACTACCATCTATCTAAAGTGTTTAAATTGATACCATCCCTTCAGGTAACTTCCATGGCAGTGTGTCTGGTCCACAAACTTTTCTTTGCAAAGTAATTTGATACCGGGGAGGTACTTTGCCAAGTGTTGGCCGCTGAGGGAGACTGCTCTATTCTCACCAAGCAATTGGCCTGTTGTTGACAGGTGTGTTGGTATCTAAACTTAGTTGGTCAATGGTAATGACCTCAAAATAGGTCTATTTCAGGTGTTTTGATTGATACCAGATTGCATTCCTTTGTCTGAAGATGCTGGAGATCTGTGTAGTGGGTATTTGGTCAGTAGTATCCTGTATACTGAATAGAAGAAGAGCTCTGGCAGATACTTGTAACATATTTACGGCGGAAACCTTCAAATTCATAGAGCTGCATGGTACAGGATCGACCAGGGATATGGGATGTCACGTCAAAAGAATACAAGAACAAGCATATCAAATCCCTAAATAAAATCGAAATTGCCCTTCTCTTCCTCTGAACAAGCACTGTCAGCATATCAACAGTAGCCATCTTTGTATTTTCCCTCCAGAACCATCAAGGTCAAGGGGATTTTATTCTTGGGTAGCCCACCGCAGGTGCACGAATTCGATTAAAATAGAGAGTTAGATGTTAGTCTGTCTGTGCACTGTTTAGATACTTGACCAACTTCGCCACATCTGCCTTCAATACTTGGTGACCTAGAACTTTAAACAGTGTGTAGTCTGTGTCCGCCTTTACTCAGATACGTGTACACACAGACCGGCCCGTGGTTTGCGCCCTCTGATAGTTTATCTATTTTTCTCATTTTAAAGAAATGCAAGAACCGAAAAGACATTTTCTACTTAGAAGTTTGAAGTAAAATAATACTCACGGGCATGAGCCAAGCTGAGCGCCCACAAACGAAGGTAGGAGGCTGTATTTGATACGCAGCCCAGACAGTATTCGATGGTGTGGATACACTGGTGGATGAACACATCACCGAAGTCAAACTGAAGTATGAAATAAGTTAGGTGATGTAGTGACTGTATTTTGTATATACAGTACAACCTCTCTATTGCGGACACCCATGGGACTGGGCGTTGGTGTCCGTAATGTAGAGGTGTCCTTAATAGGGAGGTTATGCCATTATTGTCCAAAAAGTGGATTCATGTGTATGAACACGGGTACGGTGGCCCATAGAGGACATGCGTTTATTTTCAATATATTAGAATATTCTTCTTTTTACAATGCGTTTTTTTCTCTCGAATTACAACCGCCGTCGGATTTATTTCTCACCGCCGAAAAAATAATTCCCACCGCCGGGTAAAAAATAATAATTCCCACCACCGCCAAGGAAAATAATATCCACCGCGGTGGAAATAATATCCACCGCGGTGGAAATAATATCCACCGCGGTGGGAAATAATATCCACCCGGTGTCAATGACGAATTAGCTCCCGCTCCGATCTACTCTCCTTGACCTAATACTAGTCCAGCCACAATCGTGGTTGTAAACATATTATTTCCACCGCGGTGGATATTATTTTCCTTGGTGGTGGTGGGAATTATTATTTTTAACATGGCGGTGGGAATTATTATTTTTTCGGCGGGGAGAAATAAATCCGACGGCGGTTGTAAATCGAGAGAAAAAAACGCATTGTAAAAAGAAAAATATTCTAATATACTGTACTTCCTAACCTAAGGTTAACAGTAAGGATTATGTCCGCCAAGAATAAATTATTTCCGGTAATGCCCACTGTTTGTAATTTCCCTTTGATAGGGGTTTGAGGGTTCAATTTGCGTTTCAATAGTGATTTTAATTCAGTAGTCATGCGTGCCAACTATGGACGTGTGCATTACAGGAAATGTTATCCGAGGCCTGGTGATCATTTCAGCATTTCTTGATAATCGGGCTGGTATTGTGGCTAGACAGACACTAGTCATTAACCATTGTACGCTCGTGCGAAAGCCCCTGGCTTTTGAATTGTTGGGTGCTCTTAAGGAGCAACTGTTTAATCATTGAGGTAAAACACTTGAACGAAGTTTCTTGATTGCAACCTTTATTGACAAATTGGCGTAAATAGGATCGCTGTGCACTGAATCTTTACATTACTGGAAAACGTAGGCCTATTCTCAGTCTGTAATTACTCTATATCCATGTCAAATTCAAGGTCTTCATCATCCAATTTCTCATTGCCAATCAGTAAATCATCCACATCAGCTGGATAGTGCAAGAGCCCTGCCGCGCCCCAAGCTCGGACAATGGCCTCCAAGGCAATCCCATCCCATGATGCAGACACAATTTCAAGGACAGCTTCCCATGGAATTCGTGGACACTGTCCATCCTCACCAGTGTTGGTTGTTTTCCATGCTTTCCACGCATTGCGTGCCCTGGCTTTGAATGCGCGCATAACGGTGCAGTCTAACGGCTGCACAAATGCCGTACAGCCAGGTGGAATGAACTGCACTAATCCACCTGCTTCCCCGACTGCTCTTGATGTTGATCTGTGGAGAACCTGTTTGTTCATACGTCCTGTTGTGTATACTGTCCATCTGCATGAACGTTTCGTCCATGTTGCCGATGATGCGGAATGCCATCTCTCCAACTGTTTGAAAAAAGTTGGCACGGAACTCGGCAATGAGATTCTCAGCGTCCTAGGTATCGTCCTGGGGCCGTATTTACAAAGCCCTCGCATCTCTGCGACCACGCAAATCTATTTTTCACCTGCATACACCCTATTGTTCACGGACTGTCAGACAAAAGATTAGCGTGGTCGAAAAGTTGCGAGGGCTTTGTAAATATGGCCCCTGGTATCTTTCGTCACTTTCCGCAGGGAAATGTTTTGTCTAGAAATTGAAATAGCAGAGATGTTAACATGATTGGGATGAACATGATGAAAGCGCTATACACTTTATTTAACCATTTTAGCATTAAGCATTTTGAGAGGTATACTAAGAGAAACAGCTTATCAGCAGAATTGTTGTTTCACTTGAAAACAATACACTCATTCTGAGTTTATCTTTTCTTGAAACCTTCAAACCAACCATTTGATGCAGCAAGGTTTGAGCGTTCAGGTTTACTAGTTACAATGTCGGCTTGGGTTTCTTCAGGAAGCTGGTCCCACCACTGTTGAAACTCGATCATCGCCCTCTCCTTTAGATCTTCGATACTGACTAGCATACCAATTTGTCTTTTATCACGAAACCACTCCGACATCTCAACTTCCATCTCAGGCCAATACCCTGAAAGACAAAACATAGTAATTCATTATTTGCAGCCATATTGAATATCGGATCACGCCAAATTTCGCAAGGAACCTTCCTCTATTGTCACCCCAAGATACACAACAACAAGTTTCATGGCAAAATTGTCCACAAACGTACAGACGGACATCGGACGCTACGACAATACCCGTCGGGCTGATGGGTAAAAAAGGTGCTATACAGCAAAAAAATTGCTATACATGTACACGCCATAGCACCTCTATTGTACCCCTAGTTTTCAGAGTGAAGGGTTAAAGTGCAACTCACCGACATCGCGGTCCTTTACCTTGCGCTCTTGGCCCCTTTTTTTGCTGTGGTCAAAATTGTGGCGAATTGTCTCCTCCTTGCGCAACCAAGTCAGGAACGTGGCCTTCTTGATGTTGTGCTCTTCTGAATACAGCCTTACGCATCTTTGTTGGTTTCGGTACAAGTCTATGTACTTCAGCTTTTCTTTTAAAGAGTAAGACGCGAACATTCTGCGTGCCATGATTATGCAAGCTAAGCTAGGGCTTCTATGAAGTCTTTCAAGCAGTCATGGTCTTTATACCATGCAACAATGTTCATTTCCACTCAAAGCTCGTGACAGTTGTTAATTTCACTCTACTTCAGATTTGTTAGTTTCACTATTGAAACACAGATTGAACCAGTCAAACCTCTATCACGCCACGTGATGGCCTTGGCTATCACTAAATTATAAATGGGCATTACCGGAATAAATTATTCTCGGCGGCCATATTTCTCACTGTTAACCTTAGTTTAGGAAGTACAGTATTGAAAATAAACGCATGTCCTCTATGGGCCACCGTACACGGAGTCTACGTACCGGGGTATTACATATTCCATTTAATTTTGAATATTAACTACTTCAAACAATTTGATGCGATTTATATGCGAACTTGAAATTACTTTATTGTAATACCTTATGGTATTTCTACTGGAGGTCATATGAATTTGCCAACATTGATATATGCAGGTTGTGTTCGTACGCTACATACTACATAGACAGCATACATCCTTAATTAGTTGTATAAAAGCATTTGATTGAGCTACTACACATCAAGCTTTATTCTTTGTAATTAGAGCACAAGGGGACAAACAACTCAATGGACTGCAATTGATGTTAGAATATGCAGTAGCTTGGCAATGTGATGAGCAGTGAAAAATAATTAAACGAAACATAGGAGAGCAACGGACATTGAATTCACTCCACCCTGTAATTAACTGAACACAGTGTCTAATTATGTTCATCAAATACGCAAACTTCATACCTGTGAGATCTAATCGACTACCTAAGTGAACACGGGAAGCCATTGTTTTTGCTTACTGTCCGTAATTGTGAGGTGATTGGACCAAAAAGTCACCATGGCCTTGGTGCAATTCGGAGCAGAGAGGTGTCCGCTCTACAGAGGTTTTGGTTAAAACAAATGACTTAGAAAAAAATCGGGACTAAACGAACATTTCCGTAATGCGGAGATGTCCGCCTGGCAGAGGTGTCCGCAAGGGGAGGTTCTACTGTACCTGTATTGTCAACTGGCCATGCACATATTTAAGCAAAAACGAGTTTCTGTGCAGTCTTGGGGGCAAAATACCATACAACAATTGTGAAAGGCAATTATGCAATATGATAAAACAGTACGCTTGCGAGGAGAAAAACTTGAAAAAATCCTGCCCTTAGTATCGGTAACAAATTTAGCACTTAAAAGGCACGTTGCTTCAAACAGTGACAACATTACAACGGCATTAGCGAGACAAAATCTGTAGCTATGCCCACGCAATTGCAGATACAGCTGTTAATGAAAGACAATATTCGATTTGAGGAACCTACATGTTCATCCACGTCATCATCATCATCATCGTGGGCAGAGGCTCGGCCAGCCTCACCAATAGGGGCAGCACCATCGATTAAAGCCTCGTCATCACCATGGTCGACAATCGGGTATAAGAATGTGGCTTTCCGCTGAAAAGGTGATTGTATAGCTTAGATTATGATTTTACGCATCGTGCTCTAGTTTTTTCACGTCTGATGAATTTGTATAATAGCTGCCGATGATAGCGTTATCTGGCAGTCACTCCCAGTTACCTAATAGTCTAACCAAAAAAGGAGTTAGAAGAGCTTTACTACTATAAAAACATCTATAGACTTCACGAAAGGAACGCTGCCTGCACACATTTCAAACCATGAAATACATGTATCTTGGAACACTTTACTAGTACCAGTAGTCCATCACTTACCGCCACTTTCTGGTAGTGCCATCTCCGAAGAAAGAAGGGCTTGACCAAGAGAATCCATGGAATACAAATAACCGCAACAACAACGAGCACCGTCTGGACCAATTGTTGAGTCTGCAAGGAAAATTCAGATTTGGATTGATGAGTCCTTCTCCATCTTTTACTAGTCCGGTCGGTTCTCCAATGGTAATGTCTGTACACGTAAACAGATCTATGCACAGACTGACTGTAGGAATTATTTATCCACCGTTAGAAATTTCTACAGCAGCAGTCATGGGTACCCTTAACTCGAATTTAGATGCTTTAAAGTATGGAATACAAAACTGAATCTCAATGGCATTTTCAAGGCGTTTTCAAGGCGTTTTCTGGCTTTTCAAGCTGGACATACACTACATCAAGGGAAAACACAGTATAGGTTTCTCTTCACAGCTGGTCCTGGAAGGTCGTTAATTGGTTACATGAACTTACATTTCCTCTGTAGGCAGGCAAGTCATTAACACAGAGACAGTTCGGATTCGTTGGATTTGGAGCTTTGAACATGAACATACCAATGAAGTCTGTAAAGGAAGGCAGTTTTCATTATAAAATGTTCTTGGCGAGGTGAATATCATATGACATCGAACATCACATGGTTTTGTATAATTTTGAAAAGAGTCTGGTAATGGCTTGTCTAACAACCGTAATAGGCACGATCCTGATACAGTCTGATAAGAACTAAAGTGTAGCTCCGTCCAAATCAGTGATTGGTTGCAAACAATCTTCTCGCTCCTGTTGAAGTGCTTCAGGGTCAATAACGGAATGGATGATTTCTTTCGCAAAGAAGAGGTTAAACAACAATATAACACCTTTCATTTGCCGCACTAATAGCCTCTTCTCAAGCTTCTTCCCTTCTACAATCCGCGACCGGAATAATGCTCTCGACCCTTCTATACGTGCGAAACCAACTCTAAACTCTTTCAAATATTCCGTAACCAAACTGCCAGAATTCTCTCTCAAACCAATCCCCTCTTGGCTGAACATCGGCCCTCGCCTACTTAACATCATTCTCACACGTATGCGAAACAATTGTAGCGGACTAACATTTGACCTATACCTAAACCACGTTTCTGAAAATCCCACTTGCCTCATGTGCCCTATGCATGTTCCGGAAACCTCTTCACACTTTCTTCTCGACTGTCCTAAGTACGAAAACCAACGCAACTCCCTAATCGCCAATACCCTTCAAATAACACACTTCCATAATGCAACTCTAAACTCAAACAGCCTTCTCAACGGCCATCCATCTTTCTCCAACCTCGAAAATGCTCTCCTTATCAAATCAACCCTAAAATTCATATCATCCACAAATCGTTTTCCAATCTAACTCAAAGAAAAATATCTATATATTTTGTATATCTCTTCAAATTATCTTTAAAAAACTTATGTCACTATTCGTATCTTTATAAACTTATGTAACTATTTGAATATATTTATATTTTGCAGTAGTTTAAGCCTTCGGCTCCTAACTGTAAAATACATGTACAATATGAACCGAGTGAACTCTTTGTAAAAAAAAATAAAAAAATTCGTATCACCTGTACGACAGAAGGCATTGAATGTATTGGAAGCGTCTTCTTTGAAGTGGATCCTTCATAAACCTTTAAACAAGCAATTAAAATATGCGTTGTTAGATTGCAAATACAAAGCAATGGATTTTTTTGGATGCCTTTACATCTGCTGATTCTTTTGGATGCCTTTACATCTGCTGCCGAGATTGTTATTGCGTTTAAACCTGGATACAGCATAAAAATGTGGAAATTCTGAAATAAAGAGATCCCAGAATATGAGTAGCTGAAGGATAAACGATTTTCAGTAAGGCCTCGTTCGATAGAATTACTTAATAAGAAGAGAAAGAAGATTGGTGACCTGTAGAGGCTGTTGCTTGTGAAATGGAAGACGCCAGAAAGGAGTTTCTCCTGCGAATTTATATAACTGTTGCCATTGGGTTCGGATATTTGACATTGGTATGTATTTCAAACTATCAGTATGGTATCAGAAATAGTAAATATGGTATCAGAAATAGACCAACATGCACGTTTTACATCGCATCGTTTAAGTATTGAAAGTGACTCGGAATATCGGCAAGGAGCATCATGCTCTGGACTCATCAGCAGTAATATCGACGATCACTACAAGTTTGATCTAATTTGTCCTTGACAGTTGGCCCGAAGCAGTTGTTAGGATTAAGTGTCCTGACACTGGGACTAAACTCTTGTGGTAGCATCCTTGTTGATGGTCTTAAACTACATGTACACACAGAATGTATGTATTAAACCGCCTGCGGAACTCCACATTTCCCTGAAGAAAACCTCGAAGCTTTAAAGCAGAGAGTTTCAATTACGAAGTTATCATAACTCGCCGATTACTCTTCTGTTGATTGACTAACATAGCGGCTACCGTGCACAAAGGCAAAGGTTGTACCACAGATTCTTTTTCAGGGAATATGTCAAGGCATTCGAGGCCCGGTGGTGCTGGATCTTGTGATAGTAACAAACAGTAGTATAGGGGCGATGGCTTGGGCCGCATCAGGGTACGGATTGGGGGTATGTGTTGGTTCAATGACCAGAGGGGCCTTGCAGGATTTCAACAAGTATCGTGTGTGTATTGTCCTGGTCTGGTTTGCCGTGACCAGCCTCGGTAGTGGTTTGATTCCCTGGTGTACAAACGTGGTGGTGATGGTCATGGTGGTTGCAGTCCAGGGATGTGGGATTGGAGCAATTGAAACAGGTTAGTGCCCCCAATCCTCTCCCGAAATCGCAACCATGTTACCTTCTTTAATTTCACATGGCAAACATCCAGTGGAGTATACTGTATATAAATATGCACATTGTAGTTGGAGCCTACATAACCTTAAAAAATACACAAGTCGCCCGATAGAAACTGTTTCCTAGATCAACTCTTCCAGAGTATTTTTAACACCCTGTATAGATTCATGCAGTAAACTGAGTAAGTTATTAATTTCAGATGGAATTGCGCTCAGTATGGACATTTGGGGAGAGAAGGGTGCCACCTACGTGTTGTTTATGTATCTCCTATACAACGTTGGCTGTTCAACGGCGCCTCTCTTAGCCAGGTCGTTCTTGGAACACGAAGCAGAGCCATCCTTTCATTTAATTGGCAATCACACATCAATACCGTTTACTGAAGATGCAGAGGAAAATCGGACTTCACAGAGATGCAATTACACGACGACTTCGAATTGTTCCCATGAACTGAACTGGGGCGATCACGGTTATGTCACTTTTAGACTATTTGGCGTGGGTTTTCATAAAATTCACACTCTTTATATGATTATCATGATTCTGGTCTGGACAGCTGGATCATTCGTTACACTGGCAAACCTTCTGGTTCGTCGGTATCCACAATTACAGGCTATCACAAAAGAAGCCGATGTTCAAAACAGTGGGAAAATCGGTGATAAGTGTGTCCGGATAAATATCATTGTGTTGATCGCCATCTTTAGTTTCTTCATTGAAGGAATCGATTCACTGTATGATTTCTTGCTTCTTGCGTTTGCTGTCAGGCATTACGGCGTCACCAAACCCTATGCCTGTATCTTAAATGCTACAACATCAGCATCGTCGATACTATCCAGTGTTGTTGGGATGTACTTGGCGAATCTTTTCAAACCATCAGTGACATTATACACCGATCTCATAGTCTGCACCGTGTCGCTTGCACTAGTTGCAGTTGTGAACAAATCCCTTCCCGTTCTTTGGGTGGGAGGTCTCGGTATGGGGTTCGGCGTGGGCTCATGCTACAGTGCGGTATTCAACTGGTTCGGTCACTATCTTGGAGGTTCTGCCAAGATTACATCAGTCATTATTGTAGCTTCCCAACTTGGAGACATCTTGCTTCCAATTGTAATCGCGCCATTCTTTGATAATGATCCAATGGTGCTCATCTACACATGTCTTCTTTTAAGCTGTTTTTGTTTTGCCATCTGTGTGATTGTTGAAGTTTATGCAAAGCGCCAACTTGGATTGCTGGGCCTGTTACAAACTCCACCAAAATCATATTCTGCGCTTAGAACAGATGAGGAGGCAGAGTCAGAATGGACATTACGAGAATGAGATGGCCAAAAACTCACTTTCTCTATAATGTTAATGAATGATCGATAAACTGTCGGAGATAGTCATAATCTGTTTGAAGAATAGTTTTGTATGACCTAATGGGAGGCGGCACCTATTCTGTAAAAATAAATTGAGGAAGCTTTATTTCTTTTTATTCATCTTGAGTATATTTGATCATCACAGATATTGTTTTTGTCACTTTTTCAAAATGACAACATAAATCATAATTGAACAGTTCCGTGTGCTCGAAAAGAAAGCAAGTTGCCTACTTGCAATGGCAACAGTATATTTTTATCGATGAGAATTTCGCCGTGGATTCATTGTTTTCAAGAGAAGCAAAACGTTATGATGCCAAGAGAATTCTTAAGGCCTTCTTTCATCTTCAAACACCATGTCGTGTTCCTCTTCACGGTTAGGAATAATAAAGAGGCCAAATGCAAGGTCAAGGTCACCTTGTACATGAGTCTGACCCAATAAGTCACACTTTTACCGGCCACTTCAAATCTATTGCGGAAACTTGTAATATGACCTCTTTGTGAAATATTGAAGGAAGGGGCACTTGTTTCTGAACTGAGAATCGGCCAACAACAGCGCTGTGCATATTTAAAAGGATGCCCACGCATAGGAAATAGACATGACAGTTTATTTTATGCCAGAAACCTAGCTACTTGGATTACCTGATTGATCGCACAGCTTCTAATCAAAATCGAATCTTTTGGTGTTTTATTTATAGTCTGAAATAAACGTTTAATCAAAACTTAGGTCGATTCGAATCAGTCCTGCGGTTACAAATATCTCATTCTGGAATATTTCTTAACATATTTCTTAATACTTGGTCTGTTTGCATGTTGTAATGGTATATGGGTCCAACAAGCTTTAATCGGAGCCCGCCTTCAAATCATCGACTATACTCTCAAAGCTGAATGGAAGGAATTTGTAGCCGTTTCCACTGTAGAATTTATTCTGGAATTCAACCCTGAAACAAGGAGAACATAACAAAATAAATTTTGGGTTTCAAAATTGCCAAGGTTTCCCTTTGAACCTACAAATTTCAAAAGTTTTTCAATTGAATTTCCCTTGCTTCCGGAATCATAATGAGGGTAATTTTTGCCCAAGATATTAAGACGAAGTACATGACTGGTGAGCCAATCCAACCATCCACCATTCCAAGACGAATACGCATAACCATTGTCTACATTCTGAAAGTTCTTTTCGAGATCAGAAAAAAAAACGATTACATGGATGTACCTACCAATGCAAACGGAGTGTATGCAAAAAAGCCGATAGTCCCTCCATCAGCAGAAGAATAGCTATGGTCAGCACAGCCCAGGCGATGAAGATGAAGAAAACCACCGGAGCTCCAAGCCAACCATCCAACCCCAGGGGGATGCGCATCACCATTGTCCACAGCACCTCCGAAAGTTCTGGCAATGATGGAAAACTATGTAAAGCATCGTTTTTAAATTGGGTGGAATGGTCTTAAAATCGGGAAAAAAAGTTGCCCTTGAAAATCATGTAAGAACAGTGGCCAGTCCTATAAAACCTCCTAAAATACAAGTGTTTGGTGTTGAACGATTCGGTTCTGCATTACTCAGATACGTGTACACACAGACCCGTGGTTTGCGCCCTCTGATAGTTTCTCTATTTTTCTCATTTTAAAGAAATGCAAGAACCGAAAAGACATTTTCTACTTAGAAGTTTGATGTAAAATAATACTCACGGGCATGAGCCAAGCTGAGCGCCCACAAACGAAGGTAGGAGGCTGTATTTGATACGCAGCCCAGACAGTATTCGATGGTGTGGATACACTGGTGGATGAACACATCACCGAAGTCAAACTGAAGTATGAAATAAGTTAGGTGATGTAGTGACTGTTTTTTATATACTTTTATCATACCTCATTAGTATGTGAGCCAATCACGTCGCGTCATTCGCGTCACGTGGCCGTTGAATATAATACCATATTCCACGGCCAATGTTCAATATTCAACGCTCCCGCGCGATGACGTCACCGTCCACCACCGCTCAAAACAACATGGCCGGCGGACACTTGCGGCGCGGTGGTGAGGATTGAAGCTTCAAAATCACCATTTTATGCGGAATTTTGGAGACGACAAGCATTAAGAATGCGTTGCTTTGGAACATACACGAACAAAGATAAATTTTGGCGCCTTGTCAAGGATGCAACAATGATAGCAGGGCCTAATAATGGTTGAGGTATGATAAAGTGAATATTGGATTCCTGGCCGTTAAATATGGAAAAATATTCAACGGTAATGGTTTTAACCGTTGAATATTTTTCCATGTTCAACGGCCAAGAACCCAATATTCACTTAGTATTGTCAACTGGCCATGCACATATTTAAGCAAAAACGAGCTTCTGTGCAGTCTTGGTGGAACAATACCATACAACAATTGTGAAAGGCAATTATGCAATATGATAAAACAGTACGCTTGCGAGGAGAAAAACTTGAAAAAATCCTGCCCTTAGTATCGGTAACAAATTTAGCACTTAATAGGCACGTTGCTTCAAACAGTGACAGCATTACAACGGCATTAGCGAGACAAAATCTGTAGCTATGCCCACGCAATTGCAGATACAGCTGTTAATGAAAGACAATATTCGATTTGAGGAACCTACATGTTCATCCACGTCATCATCATCATCGTGGGCAGAGGCTCGGCCAGCCTCACCAATAGGGGCAGCACCATCGATTAAAGCCTCGTCATCACCATGGTCGACAATCGGGTAGAATGTGGCTTTCCGCTGAAATGGTGATTTTAATAGCTTAGATTATGATTTTACGCATCGTGCTCTAGTTTTTTCACATCTGATGAATTTGTATAATAGCTGCCGATGATAGCGTTATCTGGCAGTCACTCCCAGTTACCTAGAGTCTAACCAAAAAAAGGAGTTAAGAGAGCTTTACTACTATATAGACATCTATAGACTTCACGAAAGGAACGCTGCCTGCACACATTTCAAACCATGAAATACATGTATTTTGGAACACTTTACTAGTACCAGTAGTCCATCACTTACCGCCACTTTCTGGTAGTGCCATCTCCGAAGAAAGAAGGGCTTGACCAAGAGAATCCATGGAATACAAATAACCGCAACAACAACGAGCACCGTCTGGACCATTTGTTGAGTCTGCAAGGAAAATATGTTACTATCAATTCAAATTTGGATTGATGAGTCCTTCACCGTCTTTTACTTGTCCGGTCGGTTCTTCAGTGGTAATGTCTGTACACGTAAACAGATCTATGCACAGACTGACTGTAGGAATTGTTTATAATGACTCACCGTTAGAAATTTCTACAGCAGCAGTCATGGGTACCCTTAACTCGAATTTAGATGCTTTAAAGTATGGAATACAAAACTGAATCTCAATGGCATTTTCAAGGCGTTTTCTGGCTTTTCAAGCTGGACATACACTACATCAGGGAAAACACAGTATAGGTTTCGCTTCACAGCTGGTCCTGGAAGGTCGTAACTTACATTTCCTCTGTAGGCAGGCAAGTCATTAACACAGGGACAGTTCGGATTCGTTGGATTTGGAGCTTTGAACATGAACATACCAATGAAGTCTGTAAAGGAAGGCAGTTTTCATTATAAAATGTTCTTGGCGAGGTGAATATCATATGACATCGAAAATCACATGGTTTTGTATAATTTTGAAAAGAGTCTGGTAATGGCTTGTCTAACAACCGTAATAGGCACGATCCTGATACAGTCTGATAAGAACTAAAGTGTAGCTCCGTCCAAATCAGTGATTGGTTGCAAACAATCTTCTCGCTCCTGTTGAAGTGCTTCAGGGTCAATAACGATTTCCTTCCGGAATGGATGATTTCTTTCGCAAGGAAAAGAGGTTGACAAAGCAAAGTAACTATTTACAACTCACCGATGAGAAGACTTGGAGCGCAGCATGACAGATCCGGTGTATAGGCAATCCACTTGAAGACGACCATGCCGCAGAGGTAACCAAAGATGCACATGAGGAAAAGCACCTGGGGGATGAACTCGCAGAAGATGTTCAGTCGCCTCTTGAAGTACCTACAAAATATGAAAATATCTAAAGATATACATGTACAGTGGAACCCCGGTGGGCTACCACCCCGGTAACGCAACCACCCCGCTATGACGACCAAGAATCGCCGGTCCCGAGTGGTTTCCTCTAATTACCATTGCAAGGCCCCTGGTAACATGACCACCCTGATACCCCGACCACGATCACTGAATTGGGCGGTCCCAATGACCAAATTCACCCCTCTAAACCGACCAAAGGGCCTAAGTGCTGTGAAAAGACGAATGATGCAATGATTTTGGTTAAGAAATTAATTGCGACAAATTTATCATGCTACAGATGAAAACAAATTTCAAGTTCAAATTTTTTTTAAACTTTTTTTTTCTGCTCAAAATGAAGAAACATTATCAGTATTGAAAATACCATCAGGTCAATCTTGCCTAAATTAGTGAACACATCAGCAATTAATTTAAGAAGTGGTGTTCAGCAACGCACAAAGAATTATTGCAGTGAACAAGAGCTTACACGTGGTTAAAAAGACTCAGAATAACTCCAAGCAACATCTGACTGACACCTAACAGCACAGATACTTTCTCTTTGAAGGAGTTCAGCCATGTGATCTTGTTCTTTGAAATCTGCCACAGCTGAAAGAAAAACGACACAACATGTAGTTCGAAGCCAACGTTTATTATATCAAGATACTATTGGTAAAAACCACCTGTCATCCAAGTACGAGAGAATGGCAATGGGTCCAGATAGATGCCAATCAGCAAGGATAGCATCACCATGCAAAAACTACATGGTACATTGTACTATGTTCGAACCACATCAGCAAATTAACTACGTTGACTATATTCATAGCTTTGTAGCAAATCAACGATCATTTAGTCGCAGGGGAACCTAAACAATGTTGTTGCTTCCAAGAAGGATTACGTAATCTTACCGGATCAACTCCGAAGTAGTAAGGCATCCCCCTGTAGTCCTCAGAATTAGGGTTGAATTGCAGCAAAGATTCTCTCTCATACTCTGCCCTGTGATATGAAACAATAAGATTATTAATAAACTATATTATCACGTCTGCTGTTGTAGTCCAAATGATCGTAAAGCCGATGTCTCAGTCAATTACATTTATACTATAAGTTGGGCCAACAAAGCATTTTCCGACAGAACTAGCTGACCCTCTCTCCTAGTGTTTACATGAAGCTTTTCATGTGCGTTACAATCGTGAAATGTATGAAAAGGTATCTGGTGTACACATAGTTCAATGAAGGCGAATCAGTTGATTGATGTATTATTTTGATCATGGAGGTTCCTGAAATAGAATGACTCGAATGCTCACGCAGTAAAGTTCGGCGTCCACGCCGTCCCAAAGATATTCAGCGGTTTGGCAAAGCAATCGTTGTAGATGAGGCCAGTATACATTGAAAACATCCCCATCAATAGGATGATGTATCGGCCGCCGAAGAAAATGTTCCATATCTGAAATCAAAAAATGATTTTCTGTTATTCCACCAAGTCAAAAAGCATCTCTCGTCAAACAGTTGGTAGGATGGTAGAACCGTACTCTTCATATCGATACAACTGAATGCAACAGTTATCACTACTTAACGTTTACAAAGCAAACAACAGTTCATTTATTAAAACTCGACAGTCCAGATTAACCTAAGCGAACATCACTCTGCATGTTATCGTTAGTTTTGTAAACGTGTACAGATAAGTTGTCTTTTGTCGAAATGCTGCTCGTGATCAGTAGCAAATTGTTCCGACGTACGTTGACAAAGCAGATACGAAAACGTGCAAGCGCGACAGCTCCCTTATCATGACCGGCGAAAGAAAAGTGTAACTGCAAGGTTCGACCTCACTTTCTTTGGTCAATGAACAGTTTAACCAAAATACGTAAGTCATGGAAAAATGCAGCGACAAAATATGGCTCCTGTCAGTCAGAGATCAAGATTTACCTCATTGTCCGATTTCTCTGCGAGTAAGTTCTTTTCCCTGATCACCATCCACAAGGCGAAGAGGAACATGATCACCCCATGGCCAAAGTCCCCGAACATCACAGCGAACAGGAACGGGAAAGAGATGATGGCAAACGGTGCTAAAAGTAATGGAGTATAGATTAAGACGACCTGGACTGTCTTTTCCGGACACCGTTTTTAAAGAAATTCAGGAGGCTGGAAAGCCTCGAGGTTGTCATCAAAACGGACTACAGACCAAATTGACAGTATGAGCGCCCCTGAATCGGATATTATTATGGTGGAGCTCGAAGTTACTCTGACATTATCCCCGCCATCAAAAACTTAACCAGCTCCTCCGATCTGAACAGCATCTCCGACAGAAAATCATTAAAAGTAGATTTTTACCTGCATTGACCTCCCTGTAGTCGGCCACACCATAGGCATCAATGATGCCCTGGAAGGCAGAAGTGAACTTGTTGGTTCGGTGGTAGGTTGGTGGAGCCTCCTTGGTATGCATGCGGTGCAGAATGGAAGGGATACTGCTGCCACACATTTCCTAAAAAAAAAGTATAACGTCACGAAGAAACAAAGGCACGTCAATAGCATACTGCCTACAACTATGGATTTCGGACATTTCGTGTAGACACATGCACATACGGACGACCAAGCATGACGGCAAACAGAATGCCACTGATGGCCTCCAAGACTTGTTCTCCTTTATCTTTTTGTGTCGCCGACGCAAGTCCAAGGGATCGGAAAGGGCTATCTATACAGAGGCAACACGATAACAACACACGTCATCATCAACAATACATAGGTGGGACGCTAATGAACAAGACCACGATCTTTTGAAATTAAACGTGAGATATTTACTGTTGCCTGCCGCAGAGCCAATTGAACCCTGTCGAGATCCCTGCTGGCACACCAGCATTCTGCGATGAGACACTTCTGCGTGACATCAAGGTTAAGCATGTTGAGGGTGTGGTAGATGGCCTTAATCTTCCTGACCATGATCAGCCAGACCTTGAGGTGCTTGGCTGCCTGAACCAGCACGCGGTGACGATGATCCTCAGACTGGTTCAGAACCTGAAATGAGAGAATTGACATGATGATTTAAGTGGGAGTTGATCCGTATCATTGGTATCACTTGATAATCTTTGGCTACCCGATGTAAGGGTTCTCATGATTTGCTCGAAATAATTTCTCCTTCGTCATCGTCATTTTGCATGACGGTTCTAGAAATACCAGGTGGCTAATAATGCCTTACCATAGTTAAATCCTGGATCCTTGTATCGACACCAATGAGCATCTCCCTGCGCTCAGCAGCCCTATCAGGGCAGGGGTACAGTGTTGCGTGGTATCTAGGAAACAACAGGAGAAGAAGATGCAGTTATTGGCAACACAACCAGCACAGCCAGACCAAGATCAGAAAATTGCAAATAAATCCTCAAAGAATGAGATACTGAAACACAAATATAGGCATGTGACGACGAAAGTTCTTAAGGCCTGCATCAAGCAAGGCGAAATAGTTTGATAGAACTTCTCAGTATCGGAAGTCATGTTCTTTGCACCTTAAAAGTGATTGACTGAAGAATTAAGGTGGCAAATTGCGAAACGGGCTATGGCATGTAATTTTTTTACAGATAGAGTTGTAAACCAAAACCTACCCCTCGCAAATCTTCTTTACGCGTTCCTTCAGCTGGTCACCTTGGAAGAAGATAATGAAGACCGATTTGTTCACTGGTTCGCCCTGAAAGGAAACATATCAGTAAATTTATCTGTAGCATTCTGTCAAGACGTCGGTCTTAACGCAAGTCCCGTTCGTTCTCCTTAACGCACTATGAGTAAATGCAGAATACATATGGAGCGTCAAGTATGGTCACACAGTGACAACAGTTCCATCTTTAGCTATCTTCAAATTATACTAAGAAGTAAGAGGCATATTCCGCCTTTGGCTTACAGTATGGGGGTCTTGCAGAGGAAACAGGATCTCTGTCTGTTTAAGGAATACATTTCCTCTGCAGGCTCGCCACAGCATTCTCTCAAATGAAGGGATACGCTCTCGTACGATCACACCCGCAACAAATCTGAAGTATCAAGAAATTGACGTCTTAGAAGAGAAAGAATGAAAGCATACTAGTGTATGTAACACTTTACAGGCTAGGAGGTGATTCTTACGTATTCTTTCTGTAACAATGATTGTAAAATGGAATATATGTAATAATGTAATAACGCAAATCTTTAAAAATGAGAAAAGTGACCAAAAAAATTTTTAAGATTAACCTGCTCCAGAAAATACATTATCTTACCCGAGTCTGAGCGATTGTGCCCTGGTCACACGCTCTTCTTCACCCATGAGTCCAAAGGTCACTTCCTCCGCAACAATGGAATCATGAAGAGCCTAGCGATGTAAATAAGCGTGTTTCAAAAAATTCATCTAGTACCACTAAGCATACACCTCCTACCTAAATTTACCACCAGCACTTTGGGATTGATACTATCTACAAGGATTGACTTAAAAGATCAGACATTGGATAAGGAGAAAGAAACCTCCCTGCCCCCATTGTAGCATCTATAAATAAGCACTGCAACAGGCTTGTAGGCCACTATACGTCCTCCTTTTGCACTAGTCAATGCTACAAGTAAATGCAATTTGATTTTTTACCTAATATAGTTGTGGTACAGAATCCTACAGGACTCTTTCGTGGATATTTCATGAAATTCGAACCACAATATACTGTATTGGTAATTGCGGAATGGTCCTCCTCAAAGGAACCACTCTTAGATGAGCATGAAGTGCTATCCACTAGATTACTAATACATTATCATCTGGTGAACTGACGAGGAATCAATTTCTTGTATTACTAACACGTACCTCGTCAAAGAAGACTTGAGTTCTTGACAGGATGTGCTTCAACTCTGTCAACTCAAGGAAGTTCTTCTTCAAAGCTTCGGTGTTCTTGTTCACTTCGGCCATATCACTCTCAAGCTTCTCGAAGGTGGCCTGAAACGCAAAAATATTAATTGAGTAAAAAAAGGAAATCGTGTTAATTAGCTTAGAAATACATGTAATTAAAAGTGCTTATAACTAAAACTCACTGCACATACAAGTCTCCCCCGGCCGATGGCAATAAAGGGTCATCTTGTGGTAATGGCATCTACTGATGTTAAACTATATACACTAACTATATCAGTTCCCCAAACGAACCAGAAAACAGGCACGGATTACCGAAAATCAAGATGCAGCAAAAGGGGGCTTTACCTCTAGGTCCACCATCTCTCTCGGCTGAGGCGCGATTGGTTTCTCGCCAGTGTCCAGCATCGGAATGTTGAGCTTGATAACCTCCTTCTCGATGAATCCTGGGGAAAGATAATTCATTCTATCATGTTCTTTTTTTGTTATTCTCGCGCGCGTGTATATGATTAAAAAAACGTCCTTATGTGATCAGCTAGAAAACAGATACTTTGTTCATGGAGCACAGAAAACACTCGACACAAATCATGACAATCAAATCATCAGGTTATCAAGTTAATGATCTCTCACGTGTGACTTACTCAGCTTCCGTTCCATTTCATCACAGCGTCTTACTTCGTTCACAAACTTCCTTTGAAAGGCATTAACATCTTTGTTGAGCTGAAAATAAGAAAGAATATATGACTCGTCCTCTGAAATATTGTACGGCACAACGAATAATTATAGTCATCCCAATTATGATCGTACAGGCATTGTAATTCATATACATGTATTGCAACGTTATCCATGGAGGCTTGGTGTACGACATACAACCATCAGGACCCGCTTGTTCTAAAGCACAAAAGTCAAGTTATCCCTATAACGGTTACGTTAGGTATCCTTAAGGACGTTATCTCTTTCAGTTAAACACATTAACTTAAGACTTAACGATTCCGTTATACCTTCTGGCTGCGATGTTAATAGTTAAACTACCAGTATGCCATTGAGGAAAGATAAGCAAGGACGCCCTATTTATCATGTTACTGGTCGCTACGACGAATTTCCACCATTGCAGCAATAACTAAAAATATATATAGCCTACATATTATAACTTACGTCTCTGAATTGGACAAGTCCAAGTTCTCCAAGCTCAGACACACATGTATACGCTGCCTCAGACTGGAGGTAGAGCTGACACAGAGTCATCTCCTCGCTACGAAATAGAGACCCCATGGTAAGGTTCTAGGTATCGTCGTCTGAAAATCTAGAAAGAGAAACTGATTATTTTTGATACATACACCAATGAGTCCTACGGGCTGTATTATGAGATTTTTGTATCATACATGTGGCATATACAAGTTAGAGAAGTAGCATTTGTCAAGGCCAGATAGAGAGCACGAAATACTAGTAAACCAGTGTGAGCGAATCATTCGATTACCTGGGCTTCATGAGTTTAGGGTCCCTAATGATGATATGATAGCAGGTTTGTTTAAACTTAAAATCGACTGTGCTCCTAACTACACTTTATTACATACAATATTCCTATAGTATCTTACAGCAGCAGTAGGAATTATACATTAAGGCTGATGTCCTCATCGTGCCCATAGAATCTAAGAGGATAGTACAATAGATGGCCTATATTCAACCACGGGGACACTTCCCGAGTTCATACCATGTAAGGTAGAATGGGGTATGTGTAGCCCCTGCACTGTTTGATGCATGGGGATATCAATCAATATCATATGCAGGGGCTACAATTAAACTGGGGCTATACAAATACCCCATTATACCCTACCAGTCGTACATGCGGGTTTGTTGAAAGAGGAGGCCAGCCTTCAACGGTTGTGCTCCAGTGATCATTGACACCATGCAGTCTTCTCCTAGAGCCTAATTCCAATTATCTCCACTTTTGAAAAATAAGGGACCGCAGGCATTACTTTCCCTCAATCAGCAGCATGAGCAGTGCAAAGTCACATTTTAACTTTCCCGGGTTGCCTGCCAAACAGTAGGCCTACACACCGGACGCAGTGGACCGTCCTCGTCCTGTCGTCCGGTACTGAGGAAAGATGATCAGGACTGACGAAATGAACTGCGTGCATAGGAGTCTAGCCAAGCGACAGGGTATTTTTAATCATGTCGAGATATCATAGAAAACAACTAAAATAAGCAAAGATCTGTCCTCAGCAGGCCTATACATAAGCTCTCTGTATGAATGCATTGTAGTGAAGTTGTACTTGCGTAGGCCTGCACTGACTTGGTTGAGTTGTATGCTTTTGATCAATACAATAATGGAATACGAGTGTTAGGCCTAGGATATCGCGCTAGAACATTCGGGACGACATGTGGGGTAGAACTATCGAACCTATAATACCTTTTTACGAGACGATTTGGAAAATCTACCTGTGTATATACTTACAGTAGAATCTTCTTGGTCGTAGACTGTGTTTTCAGAGATATGATATGCTTCCTGGTTTTTCACGTGACGCTTAGTCAGTTATCATTGATCGGTCATTATCGGCCCCGCATTATTGAATAAGGCCATAACATATTATCTGGGTCATTTTTATGCAGCGTTTGTACAGGCCTTCATACCATGATAAAGGCCTAGCTTACTTGATGGACTATAGTCCGAGGTAAATAAAATCTGGCGTCGGCTGTACGTTGAAAGGTACAAAAAATGCTATTTCTCAATGATTACTGCAAAAATAAAAAAATCAACCCCTCAAGGATATACATGTACTCGGTAGCTTTACTTTGCTGGACTCCGAGGGGAAGTTTTGACATGTCTGGGTGATGCGCTGGTTTTTCATCTCTAGGCCTCTTTCATCCCCAATAGATGATTCTCCAAGAGATGCAGGAAGGCCTTCTGGTACAATGAATATTCAGCCGTCAAGTAGGACGTGATGTTTGTCTTTTCGAACAGCAATAATTGACCCGCCTTTCGATAGATGGAAGTCGTTGTTCTTCGGCCTTGATTCATTTGTCGGTTTTATACGCCATGTAATCCAGCTTCAGATCACTGGATCTGTTGGTAAGACATGTATCCCTTGCGTTTCTTGGTACTAGAGTCGTTGAAGAACATGATAAGCCTTGTAATAAATAATGACTCTCATCGTCACGAAACGCGATATTTGGCAAGTTCTCAAAAACTGATGTATCAGTTTTCAAAAAGAGAATGTCACTTGCAATAGATTAAATGTACATGTAGTATATGAATTTCGACATCGGATGGTCGGTTTTGTTTGCCACTGAAAATAGACTTTCCCCGTTCGTTAAAGATAGCCGATATTAATGTGGTGACGTAACACTTTCTAATTTTGTAGCACACGGAGGCCACCGAAACAACACAGTCACTGCAATGACACCATAAGAGAACGATGCTTCCTACTTAGAGATTCTCTTCTACACCTTAGCAGGATTCGTCTTGTTCGCTCTGCTCACAACATTCATTCCTCTATCTATCTTCTACAAGAAGGCAAAGGACTCCATGCCGGACAAAAGTGATGATGGTGACATACTCGAGAGGGTCTATAATGCGGGCGTCGCCGCGAGATGAGCTGGACAGAGACAGTGTCGAGTCTTCGTCATCCAGAACTCGATCATTTTCGAGTTATGTGCAAATGAATATGCTGACTGAGCAACACAGCAAAAAAACAAGGTCCGGATGTTTCACGAAAAGCACTCGTATTCCAGAATTCAAGGCTGATGAACAAAAACCAGTGGATTTCCAAGTCAGTTTCCCGGGATCTTGCAGCAATTTGATGCAGTGCCAAAAACGATTCTATTAAACTGCGCGTCACTTGATCTTCTTGGCTATAAAACGCGTGCAAAAGTGATCAAAATGCAACACAATTATTCACATTTAAAATCCTGATAATTTGATATTGGCATCAATATGCCATCTTCGCGAGTAACATTCGCGTGAACATTTGCTGCAGACTGTTTAATTACAATTTAATCATTATCTTTTCCCATGGGTGAGCTCGGGTCACTCAGATTGCGCTTGCTTGCCTTAAGCTCGGGTTGCAGTCCCCGAAGACCAATTACACTTACACAACAATCGCGGCTGCAGAGAAACACGAGCGAGGGATCCGGCAATTTTCATATCACTGTCGTATTGTAAAGATTCTTGTGAAGTCGAGTGAAACGGACTCTTGTTTTTTCGAATTATTCTATCTTAAAAATGGTGACCATCATGATTGCAATAATGTAGATATTCGACATATTTGGAGAAGAATTTGGACTGAAAGAAGTAACCATGTAACATGTGTAATGATTCGTTAGTTTTAATTGTACATGAAATTATCCTTTGACGGCGAGAATAAAAGCTTGGCTAACGTTTCAGTCATTACGGCCTCTCATACTAACGCAGTCGTAACATGTGTCTGTGTTCTCCTTCACCTTCAATTCTTGCACCACGTGGTTTTGGCATTAATGCAACAAAGACCATATCATCACAGACCACAATATTTTTAATCAAAGGTTCTTTCATTCCAAGAAATGTCAGGACAAACACAAATCAGCATGCTTCTCCGAAGGGTTTGTTTTGAATATAAATAATAATATGCTAAGGACTCAATAACTGTTCGATATTCAGCTTCCAAACCTGATCACCAACGGATTCAGAGTCTCAATGGATGCATTTAACATGTCCTGTGATATTACGAGGCACCATTAACACGCATGTGTCCAATCACTGTTGACAGTGTCGGCGACAACTATAACTATGGAGATCAGGGAAGAAAGGTTTCTCGTTGACACTGCGCTATACGTGGATATGTTGTCCGGGTGAAGTAACGGGGCGATATAGAGACTTGCAAATTACTTATACTTTAGTTTTCAGTTACTTACAGAAAGACCTATAGTTGAAATTTAATGTAAGCGATATGAACGTTTTAGTAAAAGATTTACTTTAGCCTTTTTCATACCGCCCAGGGATTTTACATTATATGTACATGCTATAGGGTTGTCGGATGATGTCGTATAAATACAAATCACGTATAGTGCTGATAGGCAACGATGAGTACAGTGACAGAAAAATACCTATATCTCAGAAAGAACGAAGGAGACGAGAATGCATATGAAAATATGCTATATATCTATGTATACAGGGACATGCTTCAAGCACTTTGTGACAAAACGACGCTGATATCTTCTTAGGTCCACTACCAAAAAAAGCACTGCAAGTGTCGCAGCCACCAATTAAAAACTCGAGAGAACACCTGATCAAAAATTATCGCGATAATCCAGAAGGACCAGTGACAAATAAATCGTGTAGTAAAATCTATCCTTGGTGTTGGCTGGGAGTGCCGCGTCGAGTCATCGTCGGGTGCGATCCAATCAACCCGAATGTCAGGCTGGCCCTCTTCATTAACCCAGAACTCAAGGCAAACCTCATCATCTGAGTCGATATGGTACTAGACTTGATAGATCAATTAAAGGACGAAACATCAAATCAAAACATTATGAAAAGTACCCCTATCATGGAGTGACAATAGTCATCACAATGGGTCCTCGTGTCAATGGGCTCGAGACGACGAGCTCCATTCAGAAAGACGCCTGTGCCGTGTGCTGGGTAGTAATGGACAGTTCCATGTTTTTAAATTGTGAATTCTTTTCGCGACATTTTCTTATGCACAGCGCATTGGTGCACGCGACCATTTGTATTGAACAGCGTATCAAATATGATGCAGTTACAATGCAGACCTGACACCCAGGCTTCATGACAAGAACAGTCAAAGATCACAACGACAAGTTATCCATTTGTCAACGCACGCGGCAAAAGCTTTGTGACGCTACACTGCATCAAAACAAAACTTTTATTATGCATGCATTTGCAAAACGAATATCAAACTTGCATATGAGTTAATGTGAATACCGTTGATCTTGAAATCTGAAATTTGACGGTAATTTCTGGTTAGACCATCTTGATATCCCGTACCTGCGAACGTAAACATAGTAAGCACACCAAACGTTCTATATTTTGGTGTTAAGTCCCAGTTGCACTGTTTACCGTAGTCGGAGACAGCGGACGCAATGAATCAACTGCCTCCAAACTGAAGTCTTGCTGCCGGTCCCCCGGGGGTTTCCGCTGTTGAGCTCGCATCTGTCAAGGAGAGCGATCATGCTTGGATAAGAAATGCGATTTAAATACTCCACTTTGAGATAATTTACATTTTCAGTTCATCCGAGAATTTCAAGGGTTATCAATAATTTCAAATGGGATTTAGATCTTGAGTTAAATTGTCTTTCAATGGCGTGTGTTTCACCATAATTTGGTCCAAACATACAACATCGCATGGTGGGTAAATGCATCATTTTGGGGGGCTGTCTGTGGGGCTGGGCACTCCTAAAAATGTTAGATCTTGAATGGATACAGTCATGTGAAGTGTAATAGTATACCTCTACACCGATGAATGGCACTTCCTACTTCGATACGCAGTACATCGGTACATCCCAAAACCATCCAATGCACTGACATTTGGACTCATGAACGTTAAATTCAACTTGCCAAAGATGCGGAATACGCATACTTCTGGTTTACTATACTTAACGTCCTTCGCTTCTCTGAGAGCATAGGCCGCCAACAACATTCCCGGTTTTGTTGTTTGCGTGCTGTATCAAGAGTTTGTTTTACGGGATGAGATGTCAATAGCCTCACGCCCACTGGCTGGCCTCCACTTTTTTCGGTCCGGGCTTCGAATCGGCAAGATTCGCTTACTCGCATTGTTATTGTTGGTAAAAGTAGCCTACAAATCATGGTTTAGCGTTACTATTATATACATTGTTTATTAAAAAAAGATAATCAGACATTTTTATTCACACAATCAGTTTCATGTAGTCAGATTGGAACAAATCGACCAAGAGATCTTTGTGAGACACGATAGCTCACGCCATCCTCAGGTCAGTGGTTCGACGGATGTTACTCCATTTGACTGCATCCTTATGGCTATATGTTTGCTTTTGCTTTCATATAGCCAATTCAGCGGTTTCATTTTGCTATCAGAACCTATGGTGGGAAAACAACGCCGTTACAATGATGACACAATCAAAACTGTAATCAAGCGTCTAATGTGTTTGGTTTGGTAATTTCGACCACTTTGGCCCCGGATCCCTCCCCTCAGGCTGTACCGCCTGACCCCGCCACCTTTATCAACTGTACAGAAAACATGAATTTTGGTTTTAACACTCGTCAAAATAATTACTACGCATTGAGCAAACGTATTTGAAATTCTAGCGACGTGAATTAACGTAAAACTGTATAATGTCGACCTCATATTGTGCTTCCTGAGGGACTTGATTTATGCTATTCCGACGCACGCACCACGAGAATTAAACTCGTCGACCGGTAACTTAAAGTGACGTCTGCTATGGTCTATGATACAAAAACAGCGCGCTATATTTCAATTAGCATCCACCATCCTTTCCCAGGATCGTAGATCAGGTTATTGAATGAAGTCATTCTTGGTTAGGATCGTGTGTGTGGTTAAGAGAAAATTCTCTAACTAAACATATTCTAAGGTCTGCTCAGCGATCCAATTTTGGTGGATTTTGGACATTTCGTCCGGTAAAAACAAAAGCGACCGAGCGGGGAACATGCAGAGAGGTGTAATGATATACAGTTAGTCGTTTTTTGGACAGGTCAAAGTGTTTAGTCCTATATTTGACCATTTGTTGACCGCGACAGTAAAGTTGTCCCATCTGGTACTTTCACCAATGTCCCGCTAGAAATCTCGGGTTGTTTACATATTTGTGGTTATGTCCGGCAGACGACAAGCGGGATAAAGCATTTCAATGTCGGCCTGTCGATGGTGACCCGCTGGAGACGGTCCATGAATCATTGAAGGAGACGTTAATTGGCCATATTCATTAATGTCAGAGAGATCGCCCATTTAACATTCCCATCGACAGATTTGTGGACAGTTTCTTTGGAGTTGATTGAGAGGGGAGAATGATGTCAGATTTTTTCGTCTTTTGATATTTCCTTCATCAAAACGATTAATTGGCTCTTGTGTACATTTCATAGAAAATGGTAATTGTAATGTTAGTTTGTCCGCTGAAGACTATACAATCATCTTGGCATCTCATTTTTATGAAACTATGTCATTACATATACTCGGATTACACAGTGTAATGATCATACATTCATAATTATCATACAATATGTTGTTAATCTGTAGGTTAAACTCTCGGCCATTCCGATTCCCTTGATGAAATTCCCAAATAAATCCAGTGGCATGGCCGGGCTGGATGGATGGAGTACCCTCTATTTCGATAATTTTACAGCTTTGTTGTATGAAAACTTAGAAAATGATCCTTTAAAAAAACTCAAAAGCAATGACGATTCATTAATCATTTAAAGGTTTAACGTTCTTGAAATTTTAAAGTTTGAAGGAGTGTCTCGTTCTTGCGCTGAATTTTAAGAGTCTCGCCCTATGATGACGATATTGCAAGATACCTGAGAGTGTTGTGTAATGCTTTGCTGTGGCAGAAACCCGGGGGCAGATATAACATGCTCACCATCCAGGCACACCTTCCGATTTCCACTTTGAATGGCCGCAAATCAGGCTTCTGATTCGCCAATACCGTCACGCATGCGTACAGTGACTTACGCCTGCCATGTGCTAGGATCATTTACGTGACTAATGAACTAACTGCTATATTGCTATCAACCTGGCATATCTGTCAATTGCTGAGTGCTTGCAACATCGTCAATGCACTGGACAGGCAAGAGCATGGAAACCTTGTTGGAATTATCTTGGGATAGCTTCAGATAGGGACTCGGACGATTTAACAAAATAAGAAACTTGGCTTCGTCATGCATATTGTAAAATGGATAGGAATTACTGTTAATTTGATTTTCTTTGAAGGTGAGTCATTTTTCATAAATCCTTTCACTTGAATTACTTACATAAAGAGTGTTATCTCATCTTTAAATATACTATTTCGAATATAAGGCCTTTTCCTGAATATCAGTTGAAAGTGTGGCACGTTTTAAAGCATTATTTCTCCTATGACTTATTTGCAAGTTTCTTTGATAAGACAAATAATCGACCTGAATTCGTGTTTTGGATTGTCTTCCACAACCTGGTATTTAACTGATAATAATTCAATTAATACAAAATAATACATGTAAACATTCTTTTTGTAACTCTAGTGTTTTTCTTTTCCATCCCTCCGACCCTGTCAAAATTATTGCAGCACAAAAATATCAGCAAATTTCACTGCTTTGTAACTTCATACGTTTTATTATTGACTAGTCCATTTCGATATTTACAGGTGGTCATCAACCAACTCGGTGTTGTTTTGATTGTTTATGCACTGCAATCAGAAAAACACCGATTTGTCTTCCACTTAAAAGAGTAAAGATGTTAATAGTGTCACTGATTCTAAGTACACGATGTGACTCATGACCTCGTTAATGGTATTTAAGTTGCATTTCTTGCAGCTTTTAACAGTTTCGTTTGGGTTGTTATGCGGATTGAAGAAGAGCGAGTTCGAAGGATTTCAAACGGCATGTTCACCAATATCACCCATGGCAATGTGTAGTGCAACTGTTACAATGTACATTATCATTCTGCAAATTTCGGATGTTTCTTGTCGATACTGATTATTTCCCAACAAATAATATCATTGTATTACCATTGGTTGACTCAATAAGGGATTTTGTCATCATTGTTTCAAGGCAGAATTTACGGACCATATGCTGAAGTATACCTCTAGTTTATGAAGTATCCTCCTTAATGAGAAATAAATCTGCCACTATTGTTCAAAGATTGGGTGATGCACCACTTAATCCTTGAAACTTAACATATTCCTTTCACCCTCGATCAGGAAAACGATCTAACATAAACTAGAAGAGGTCATGAATATGATAGCGGAGCGTTGTCACTGTTGAGATTGAAGTGTCGCTTCTCATTATCCAAGTGTCATTATGTTCTCACTTTCGATATGTTTGCAAACAACAGTCATCTTCTTAGTCGGACGCCGATATAACAGCGGACGTTATAATATATATCTAGGTCCGTGATATAACTGAGCCTAATATACAGACACTATAACCAAGTCATGGGGAATTTGGCTATTTAGAAAATAACATACTTCAAGAGGGAGACAATTTTGAAATGACTACAGAATGCTTTGGCAGCAAGATTAGACTACAGAAGAATCATTTAGTCAGTTGAAAATTCTGACAAAACATTGCCGTGAATTTCAAGAAAGAACTAAGATAAGCCGAGAATTTACCGAGAAATCTAAATTTCGGCAACAGAGTCTAGTCTGTGCTGACCGCGTGCAGACGGAATATGATTCCATTTATATATGCAAACTTCCAAGTCGTTTTGATATCTCTTGCTAATTGATGAATAATTGGACAATAACAAAATGACAAATACCTTATGCCGTCTTACATCGTCGTAATTGACTAATTCGTTGTTAAGACAATTAGGAAAGACGATGGTATACATGTAGTAATGAGAGATGGTCCTGCTATAGATGTAATGAGGAGACACTTGCTCGAATTCATTCGCCACTTTCCTTATGAAAGAATGATGAACTTCATGTATTTGCGAAACAGAAGCCTTGTAAACTCCGTGGCCTTTGCTGTCTCAGCCGATTAAGCATGAAGCGGAAAATGAAAAATGGTGGATAGGCCTACAAGCAACAATTAACAAAAAGGAATGTCGTGCTCCAATGTAGGAGATGATTTAATTTCTCCACCTCATAGAAACCGAATACTAGCAGCTTCTAAACAATGATTAACAATGACGCGACAGGCGTCCCGTGTGCGGACAACAGGGAGGAAATTCGTAGCCAGGCGTCTTTATCCACCGGTGAAATTGCATGTCATCATAAATTACGCGAGTCAAGACATGCAAGAGACTGGCAACTTTCATTGCTAATCAGCAGTGATAGGTAATGATAGGTGATGAATATGCGAATTAAAGTTATAAATTTATAAATGTCGCTAGTACTAGCTAATAGTCAGTCCAGGACGTTTCGCGGTATTGCAATGTTTGGGTGATTTTTAATACTCTGGTTGGTGCCAAGCATTTGGAATGTAGCTCCGGGGTTATCTGGCATCATTTTCACTTTTTGCAGCAAGATATTTCATTCATACATGTTGCAATAATCAATGAATGAGTTTTCAAATTGCGGTTGTAGCAACCGACGGCCAACATAATTTTTATCAGCTAGACTACAGCCTGTATAATGAGGAATTTTATCGTATAATTTCGAATCAGTCCATTTTCAAATAATTGTTGATGACAAAGATATTTTGTATACATGTATATAAATCTTTTTATTCATGACAATCGTGGAGTCAACATTGAGGGGTTTTTCTCGCTTTCGGAGAATTGCCAAGCAGAGACTCTGCTGGGGGTACATCACCGGAAGTATCAAGTCACGTGACACGATTCACTTCAAATAACATCATGGCGGCTCAGCGTGATATATCAAGTCTAATTAACGTTCTTTCATTTTGAGAAATGAGCGACATGACGGCACTATACCGTAGCAAACAATCCAACGTGGTTACAATTGTGTTTGAGTTAGTGCAGATCGCCGGGAGGGTTTCAACATGGGGTGTATGAGAGAATATGCTTCTAGGAAATGACAACGTACTCTTCATTGGTAGTTACTCATTGTGTTCTTTTTCTTGATGTAATGCACGTTGTACTAGACATTTTTACAGGCTTGAGATATGTTCACCGTTATACCAGCCCCGCACGGTTATGTGCCGGATTGCTTCGAGGATAGAATGCTGCTTGAAAGACGACTTGATAGGTGACCTTTTCAACGGTAATCAGAACGGAATCTCCCAATACCTTAATTTTCTTGGGGGAGGGCACGAATAAAAGGAATCGCAGAACACCTATGTATAGCTACTCGTAGTGGGTTTTCTGCATTCTCCGATCAGTAATCTTTTTACTTCATCATATCTGGTTAATATTAGTTGCTAATTAAAATGGCATTGCTCTACATATCTCTTAAGTTGTGGTACATCTACCTCCCAGCCTCTTAAGTCGTGGTACATCTCTTAGGTCATCTGCAATTTTATTTCCTGCTGGTCTTCCATGCCTTACATCAGCAGATCTTGATCAAGAGCGAATTAAGTCATTCACCTCGAGATGGTGTAATGTTGACAAGCTACTTGAACTGGGCTATCAGTGGTGACAGCGACTGATGGCTTACCAATACCACTCCCACATCCCACATCACAGTAAAAGGCAATGTCTTACAGGAACCACTGAAAGGAAATGTTGACGATCTACTTGAAAATGATATCAGAAACATATTTTCATACCATTCGGCAGTGCCAGTTATATTCGCAGAAAATGCAATCAAAAAAGATTATTGCTAATTATATCATATAACATGTAAATTGTTGCCGTGTAGATGAAGATTACGTTACGTAATTTAACACCTCGCCAGCTTCTGTGACCGTACGCGTTTTATACGTATTTTGAAGTCCAGCACCATGATACCTAACTACATATACGCTGCTCTTTTTTTAAATTCTCGGCATCGCAAAGGTGTTTCATGAATGACACCAGATATCCATAAATCGATGCCGTGCCCTTGAGGTTTTTGAATTATTTATATAATTTCAATTAGTCTTATTCACGTCGTAACCTTTGATAGTGCATTACTTGCTGCAACATTCATCCTTTCTGAAGTGTTTCAAGTTTAATTTCTGAGAAGACCGTTAACGTGACAGAAATAAATTAAACACTCTCAAATACTGCAAGCCAAAATTAAAAGTTAGGGTAGACTTTTGATGTGGACAAAATGATACATGAAACATAGAGTTCGATCACTGGATGAACATCAAAAAACGAATTAAAAGCTAAAACTAGACTGTAATGTAGCTGCATAAAACTTCGTAAATCACGATGTTGTATACTGTATGTTGTTTTAAACAACTTAACAATAGGTTGAAACAAGAATTGCAAAAGAATGACATGTTTCTATCATTTATGCAACTGTTATTGTGTTGTAGTGTGATTTGATACGGTTGTGGGCGAGGCACTTTGGACAAGTCAACCACAACCAGACTGAAAGGCAATGAGTCACTTTTCAAAGAAGTGAATGGACCAGCCTCAATGAAATGCTGGTGAAAACGTGGACTAATATCATTTTGCCATGTTACACATGATGTCCTTGATGGAATCGTGACATCTTGATGTGCTGCTGAAGAAAGGCCCCATGTATTCAAAACACAAGAGGGGTGGTCAGTGGCTGTGAATATATGCTGGCATTGATTTTAGATGTTATGTTAGCCAATGCAATAAATGGCCAGCAGATAGGCAATGATTTCGCCATCAAGTCTAAAGGATGGAGATTCTACACCTTTTGCACATTTCTTTCCATATCTGATACACTTTTAAATACGTAATTTTGCTATACCGATGTATCTGTCAAAATCACTTTTGCCAATTGGCATCTTTTCAGTACAATCAACCATAATCACTTGTAGATGCAATTTTGCTACCATAAGGTTCATGATCCGTGACACACCCCTCGACATTAATTGATAATAGCGAATTTCCAGTTGACCAAGGAATACACCGGTATTAGCAGTTACTGAAGCGATACGCAGGGATACTAAACCTAGGTGATGATGAAGCTATGATGTGGAATAATGACGCCATTCCATCCCATCTACTTCTTTAATTTCCTGCACATTTCCTAGGAAGGGGAGGCAGATTCAAAAGGAGAGGCTGCGCCGGAAGTCAGGCCGTTTACAAAGAAATCTGGGTACATTTTGCAATTCTGTAATTGTGATGGTAAATTTGCTACACGTCGTGTTCGAATTATCTTTAATTGGCAAGAATCATTTTCCATGAAATATTCTATAGATTTTTATGGAAAGGTCAGCTTTATCAGCTCTGGTTTCTGGTAATCACCACCTCTGTGCAATTAAGCACTTAGGGAGGCAGTGCAGTGTTCGCCAAAATAGTGTGTAGTGACATGAAGAAGAGAATAACAAGGCTTATATTTTTGTTCATGTTTTTTTTCATACCGTAGCAAGAAACAAGACAATTAGTACAATACCAAGTTCATGCGCAAAGCTTACAGTGTATAGTTTAAATCTGTGAAACGGGCGTTATGATTTTAGATTAATTTTGTTGGAATCCCGCAACTTACAATCAATGTATCCACGTATCAATTTGATGCATCGATCGAATCCCCTGTTGGTCCAAAATTAATCAAATTGCTGCATTTGAAGGGATTACACTACTCAAACTTTCCACGAGTCTTAATCCTAAATGTTATATCGCTCCATCGAATCGCTTTTGGTAAAACGAACTGTTCGGTTGAATTGTATGGAACTGGTAGGAATAAAAATTCTACTCGCAGAACCTTCGTGGTTTTAACTTAACAACCACATAAATTTACTGTCGAAAATAAATTTCATTTTTCCCTTGTTTTTGAAACCATTTAAACAGTTCGATCGTGACTTGAGCAAGTTTGAAATGCCATCGTCGCAAGCACGAAGAATTCCTGGACACGTTAACAATGTGTTCGCTAATTATCAAAAATACACTCAGTGCAGAGAATCCACCGTAAAAAGCACTGATCAGTGAGTATTTAAAGGCCGAGCCCGGTGGGGTGGTGAAGGAAGTAACTGTCATATACGGGCAATCTCCAGTTTGGCTCACCATGTTCTCCACATGAGATGAGTTTAATGGTCATTAAGGGACATTAGTGTCAGATTTATCTTTGAGCCTCCGGTTGAGGAAGGTGGCTAACGTGAAGGAAAGGAGTTGAACGATTTATCACCTGTAATTGTTAAGTCAAACGGATTGGAATATGTCTTTATTAAAGTTCAAACGAATTAAGCTCGTCACATAAATAAATACTGCAATAGACAAGCTGGCTGTGCAATGTAGTACTATTAAGTGGCAAAACTGTACGGTATTTCGATGGCCTTCTGAGCCATATCTCAGTTTTTTGGATCCAAGAATAAGCAGAGAGAGCAATTGCCTAAAAGTAATGCACTTACAGCAGTTTTATAACACAGCATTTTTATTACACGTGATCATTTAACTTTCAAGCATTGTTTTTGTACTGCATATAACCTTATATGAACGGATCCGCGGAGTGAGGATCGATATTGAACAGAAAGTGTTTTTTTCGCGACGCAAAAACATAACATAGGCAACGAACAAAAAAGTTTCTCTATACCTTTCCCTATCTTCATTCTAAACGTCAATTACAGGTTGTCAGAAATTTGCAATATTGCAGCTTTACTTCCGTTACCTTCGTGGTAACCTTGCAAAAATGGTGTGGGAGTGGTTGAACTCCGTGCATCTAAAACACATTTGGTCATCTTCTGTGATGGATGACACATTTCTTATTTGATAATTGTTTACCTTGAGAGTTATTGTCCCACCAACACCGCTGGATAAAAGCGACACGTAAACATGGTTACTTCCTCTAAAATGACTTGGATAAACAGCGTTTAGGTAGCTGATTTCGATAAACACATCAAATGATGATGGCATGTCATAAAGAACGCATCCGAAATAGCTGAGCGTTGGTCTGCGTTGCTACAGAAATAAATCAAGGTCGAAGACTTGATTTACTGTAGTGGTCTAAGCTCTTTTTGCTTGTTTTATGTAGTCTTGACACTAAGGCTACATGTCTCATTGCTCATACTGTTTGCGTCGAAGTTGACGCTCTTCTCTAAACTCAACATTATGTTTGTACCTGTACCGCAGATCAAGGGTTGGTGCAATCAACCTTATCATCGAAAAGAGACCATTTCCATGGCCAAATAATCAAGGATTCTAAAATCGCAGCTTGGTCTGAAATATCACTGATTTGTCTTTGCATCACACTCAACTCCATCGCTTGGCCAAGGTCTGGAATGCTAACGTGCTTTGAGTTATCAAAGAAATGATATATTTTCATTGAAATTTACAAAGCCAATTCATCGAAGAATCATTTCATTAATTTTAATTGCCAAATACACAATCTCTATTGACACAACACGCCACATTACTTTTTGAATAACCATCGGAATAAAACATCAGTTACACAATAACGTCTTCGCGAAGTAATTGTAATTTTGTGTGCAGGTAAACGTACGGTGAGATATCGTTCTGGAAATGTTTTCCGTCCGGGCAAGGAACATGTCATAAAACAGGGTAAATGGGCAAGGATATAGCTTGAGACAATATCAGGACTAAAGCTGTATTGCTACCAAATATTATCATAGCTTTACTGGTATGTTCCGTTAGGTTATGGCGTTCGTGAGCAATGTAACATTAGTAGCACCACAGTCTTTGGTAGCACATAAAGCAATGGTGGATGGATTGGCCGGGTTCACGCATTGTAAAAAAAGGATATTGAAATTGATTTGGTTATGGTAGCATCACAGATCTACCATTTAATAAACCGGAGACAATGTCAAGTTACATTAAAGATTCCCCTTTTTAGTTGAAATTTGTTATCGAGCACTAGTACTTCTATTTTAGATTTACTCTATACATGTATATGATTGGTTGCAATAATAGTTAATTTTACATTAAATATCAAATTTTACATCAAAGATGTCACGTGGCTGGCTTTTCTTCACAACAAAATATGCTTAACCTGACAATTCATTTGGTACCGAAACCAAATTCAAGACTGAGTTCGCTCATGAGTAAATTTTAGAAAAAGGAAATTTCTTGGCCAACACGACGTACAATATGAACTTGCTCAGGGTCTAGATAACACAGTGCGTTACCTCAGATTGAAGATACAGAGGTGAGATTGAAGAAAGAGACGTCTATGTATATCGCTAGCACGCAATCGTGCGGCGATAATACAATCTGCAAAATGTGGACTTGGTACAATCCTGTTCCTCGCGGCTTGGTCATTATCGATTGCACGTTTAGCATTCATTAGTCCATCACACATTTCATTATCTCAGCGTTGCATGCATTATCGCTGCAGAATCCAAGGTGGATTTCTCAAACCGCCCGCGTCGCGTTCTTCTGTGGTCATCTCCGTTTGAAAGTCTTATAACGCAATGCCTCTAGTAATCATGGCAAGATGGGAAAGAAACCGTTTACTCCAGACGGGAAAAGCTATTATTCTGACAGGGGAGTTCCAAGTAATGCATGGTGTACAGACTGCACCACCGGTACCGCTTGAGTACCTTTTCATGATATAGCTACAGGAGACCCCTACTGGGTAGTACCCATTCACTCTTTCCCTGGACACGAATGTAACATGTTTAAATCAATTCTTGGCTTTTGCATCATCAATGATTCTGAGATTTAATACGCTGTTAAACAATCAATTGTTGGCTTTTTGAATACCAAGCATTGAAAAAAGTCTTAGTGAGAAAAAAAATGCAATCAATTGTTTTATTGTTCAGCAAATCATCAAAGTGACTATCAGGCGTTAATCACACTAACGGGATGCACGCAACGACCCAGTGTGTGGCTTGTTTGAGGCTTGTGAGATCACAGCCAGAGTCTCCAGGTTGGTGAGCGGCTACACCTCAGGGTTCGATTAGTACAACTCTTAAAGAGGGATACTCTCAATTGACCGTGTCCGCACTTATCACATATATGATAATACGGAGATTTCTTGTAGCGGTGCAGATATACACCCTTAAATGCGCGAGTGACAGTTTATAAAGATACTCTACACGTTCTATATACAACTGAGCCATGCGCTACGAGATTATCGGCACTTCTCAGTGCTAATTTGTACAATATATTGTTTGATACCGGTTGCATCTCTTCGAAAATGACCACACTATGCGATAGGACAAGAAAACGGCCCAGGTGTCTTGGTGCATTGTACATCACTTCTTCATAACAAACAGGCTCATTTGTCATAAGGTCATCCGTTACAAAGCAGCCCTAAACGGTACATCAAGCTAATAGCACATTATCATCGATTGACGGGAATCCGGCGACTTATCCAAGGAAGGCAGCGATTTATGATGGCTTAATTGGCCACAGTTACTCTATTGTCGATAAGAATACCATGTAACGATCGCCACAAGATTTGAGGGCGTTTGATTGTTTATAGTCCATTTTGTAGCTCGAGGTACAGTGATGCATCATTCCAGACTCCGCGACCAGAGTAATCCCGATAATGGTGTAGAATACTGCATTAGCCGCCGTATGAAGTGATTGTAAATATTTTTAGTGGCGAGATAAAAAACCTTTTACGGTGTGAACATGTCTGTATAAGAATAGCTTGGCATTGCGTTGGCTTATTAGGGATTCGTTCAGTTCTTTGGGTCTAAAATAGCTCATACACGTATAGGCAGTCTGTCAACTATGAGTAATCAAGAAAAATAAAAATACCGTCAATTATAGATAATATCAGAGGAATCGTACCAAATAGTCCAAATATTTTTTTCACCTGATTTTTTTCTGTTCAAAATGAAGAAACATCATTGGCCCCAAAAAATTTTGGCTGTCAAAATTTTTCAGAATTTTGAACTTGTGAATGAGTTCAACAATTTTGGCTGGAAAACCTAATGATGCATTTTGTCCCCGGATTTTCAGCTTCACTAACGCGACCACCCCGGTAACGTGACCATTCAACCTCGGTCCAATGAGTGGTCGTGTTACCGGGGTTCCACATGCACCTTCTTGTCTCTTTGCAGCTATAACAGCCATATACTTCCCTCAGAAGAACTATTCAATCACCATATCTTCAGATCTCAAAAGGGGCACCGAGTTACTTAAGATTTTCGGTTTACCCGAATACAACGAGAGTGGAGGAGTTGTGTACGCTTTGGATAGTACAGCATCTCCTCGGGGTGTGCAACAAAGGATTTATAAAAATGACCCAGATGATCCGATATTTGGAATCCAAGCAAATACTGGGATTGTGTACTTAAGGAGACCGATATCTACTATTTCAGATCTTAAAGGTAAGAAATGAACAAAGGTGGGTCAAGCAAATTGCTGGTTGATATTTCATTGTTACTTGCACTCACTAGCGAGGGAAGAAATGTTCATGAAATCATTGTTGTCTCGTAAAACTACGGTAGTTTCTTTTAATTTGTATTTTCACTCATTTTGAAGAAACTGCTACCCAGTATAGCTCACGATATGGATATTTTCATCTTCTTACACATATTTTCATAATCATGATCACTATCATCATTAGAATCACCGATACCAGTCATATTCATCATTACCAGAAATATCACCGTCATGTTGGTTCTCATCATCGTTCCTACAATACTATTGTATCATCAAAAATATCAACATAGCATAGAAAACATTCTCACTCTTCTTGTAACTTAATCGTTGGAAGCAAGATGGAGGGTTTCTTAAAAGAAAAAATATTGAGTAAAGATTACCCCCTAATTTTTTTATTTCGTCAACTTCAATTTTGCTTTTTTCAGAAATACCCCCAAAGCGTCCTCTTAGTAAGTATCAGTAAATGTCGCCCTTTCTTTCCGGTAGAGTTCATCTTATCAATCCCGTTTCAAGTCGACCAATTACCGTTAAAAACAACACAAAACGTTTTATCTATTTATCAGAGTTAGATAATATTTGTTCGGAAAAAAACATTGAGTTACTTCCTTGCCAACTTCGCTACGTCCATCAACTGTAAAAGAGTCTACCATTGCGGTTACAATAGTCGGATGTCCGAAGTATAGGAAGGACGTCATCAATTTCTTCCTAACTACTTCATCAAATCAAACTCCATAACCAAGTATGCGGTACCCATCCTGCGGCCAATTCTCATCAACCAAGACCAAAACATCTTGTACATTACAATTTAGTTTTCCTTCATTACCACAAGCTCATACAAGATAATGACCAATTCCTGCATTTCTCTTCGAACTCTGCTGAAATGATTTCAACTGAGGTTTACTGTAATTAATTGTACACACCAGAGGCGATGTATATGTAATGTACACTCAAACAGCATCAACAGAAGTTGGAATTGAGTCTAGAGTAATGGTTCTTTCAATTGGATGTTTGGACCTAAGTAAGGGTTCCGGTTTCCCGCGAGACGATCTTTCCCAGTCATTAGTCAACATCGGATGAGATATGATGTATAGCTTCCCCGGGACGGTAAGCCCGTGTTTATACAGCCACTGGTAATGGCCCCTAGTTCAAACTATGTTTATAGAGGTTGACTTCATGGTTTGTAGGTTTACACGGGAAGCACCATGTTAACAAGTTAATGTCACCATTACGCCGTACGATGGAATGGGAAAGCCATGTTATGTCCAGCGGAAGTTGACCGTCGGCTCGATTTTACGCCATGCGTCCCCCTCATTCAATAAAATTTCTCTAACAGCGTCGACCATCCATCTTCAAATTCAGAACATCGGCGTATTATATGTTCTATACAAGATCCGGTTCAGTTCAACTGGTCCCCGACCAACGAGCCACAATCGCATGTAAACAGGAGCCAGTCTTTTCTCGTTAGAATCATGAAAATGAGCCAAAAAATCTAAGCTAGACTTCAAGCCAGAATCTTATAATATCTTGAACCCAATTTTTGATAGATTTCTCATAAGAATCCTTCTAGAATCCTTTATAAGAACTCAGACAACAACCTCCTCCGAATCTTGCCAGGATGTTCCCTGGGTGAGTAAAATACAAATACAATGCCAACATCCGCGGACACCAACAAAGCATTCCGCCGTATTAACCATTCCCTCAAACAATCTCCTAACTATCCTGTCTCTCCCGCGATCATCATAATAAATGGCACGGCATCAACATTAAGTATGATCGAACATACTACGATAACAATCGCCCACTGTCTTACTACAATCGATCCAAGACCAATTCATCACTCCACTCACCCTTCCCAAGTGGACGCACAGAATCCTTTACCGGTCCCAAGACAGGCGACCCTACAACCAGAAACTACCCCTAATCCGTAATAGATTAATATTTGTTCTAATCAGAGGTTATAATCTGTTATCTTGCCTGCAGTGTCAACCTCGATAACTGATGACTAACGTAATGGAGTGAGCCATTAGCAGCATCATAGGGACACCACGTTACAAGACAATTTATTATTTATTTCTTAGAGACATTTTTGTCGCGGTGATGTCTTGATAGCTTTCTTGATGTTTGTGTTGCAGGGAGTGAAATTGACATGACTTATTTGAATTCAAGGGATTTGTTGAGATCTTATAGATTTTTTTAGACGAAGCAGTGCTGGCAGCAACAAACTGACACTGCGTGAAATACAGAGTTCATGTATATAGAGGCGTTCCCAACTCGACTGTACGTTTGTGCCTAGAATTCGATGGCTGTAACATTTAGTATACATGTACAGAGACTTTGATTTGATAGCACTATTCCGACAGACGCACAAGAAATTTCAGGATCATACATGGATATGACGGTTTAGCTAACAATAACGATTGCTGTGGACAACGAAGGTCAAAGAGCTTAGGAGTTACCCACGACCTAAATGAGGCTGGAACCATTTTGTTCTAGATCGTTGAAGGGGAGTTTTAAATGAATGAACAATTCTACTCAACAGCTCTCTCCGGGGACTTCCGAGCAGAATTATCGAGATGAGCTCTCTCATTCATGCCAGTAAATAGACCTCAGCAAAGGACCCGCGGCGCTGTTATTACAACTATTCCTATCGCGTAATTAGGCAAAATGCTGTTGATATTTTCTTTTTACTCCAAACAAATTTTGCTGTTTCCTGCCTGTTTTTACAGCCTTTCCGAAAGCGTTATTAGACAAGATATAAAAATATAATATAATAGGTATGAGAATCAACCAAAACACCCAAACTGGCAAATCTGATTTGAATCCACCGTCAATTTCGGTGTAGTATTGTCAGCACGGTTTTGCTACCCTAAGGTTTGCCGCCTGGACTGAGGCGAACGCTGAAGAAGAGAGAGAAGAAGAAGAAGCAATGCCAAAATGTGCTTGCAACGTCTCCAGAGAAACCCTGAATCTGCGCTGAATAAATGGCAATATTGGTTCCAAATTTTGCTTTCACTCTTCTCTACATTTCATCTGTTAAGCCTTAACCTATAAACATTTCTCTTCTGCAGGGAACTACACGGAGTTCTCTCTGAAAGTGTCAGCATCCCTTGCATCAGAGTCTGCCGCACACCGCCGAAGGACCGCATCAGCCGATGTTGGTATCTTCGTTGCCAAGCCGTCTGTCCCAGGGAGGCAGACTGCAGGCTGCGCAGGGCATGAGACGGACCGGCGGTACTGCTTCAGTGAGACACCAACAGACCTGATGCTACAAGAGAATGGATCCATCTCAAGATTTGTGCGGCTGCGATCAATGGTGCTCGAGAATCGCTGTCAGCATCTTACGTCCAAGTATGAAGTAAAGAAAGGTAGGTTCTAAACGTATGTTAGTAAATTGTTGGGTATAATGCAGTGCACATTGCACCACAAGTTGTACGATGTATCCGCCTCTGGTGGTCCGATATAGGCACATTGGCACTTTACACAGGTAAAGGCACATTTACATTCGACTGAACCCTGATTTCCTTTGCAGTATACTACAGCTCGGGGGGAAGCAAAGCAACCAGTTTGCCCTTCATCACAGTAGACAATGCGTCATCAGAAATGGAGATAAACGGAAGTCTTGACCGAGATATCAGCTACGGCAGCAAGTTTGTTGTCGTGCTCCTCTGCCACTTGTACGAAGGTGAAAAGATCCAGGATTACAGCATGACTCTCAAGTTCAGTGTTCTTGATGTGAATGACAATGGGCCGATGATACTCACCTTTAAAAGCCCGGCCACGCAGGCCAAAACGAAGAGACTGAAGACAATGGTGAGTAGCCTACAGTTACAGCTTGATGAAATCAAATTCATCTTTAAATTAACACGGACGTCTATACACGTGTATAGATATTTAGACGTCCGTGAAATTGCATGGGAACGCAAGACAAAACTATCTTCCCATGTATTTGGCAATATCTCAGTGGAAGATAACATCAATGTTGACTGCAACAATGAACTACGATGAAAGTGTATTTCATTATAGTCAATTTTGAAAACAACTTCTTATCACTGACCAATATGATTCCACATTCCACTGGGTCTCGCTACTACGACGAAACACATCAATGTTATGTGATTATTTTGCAGTCCCGTGATAGATTCCTTCGCGGTGTAGAACTTGTCGTGACGGACAACGATGACGTTCAGGAGGGAACTTATGACGTCAAGGTGGATGATCCCCTGGGGAACCTTGTTGTTGACAAGGTATCCATCATGAAACTATCAATGGGAAAAAGCTTGGTCAACGCGAGTAAGTGTCTCCCTGTTATCATCATAGTCTTTTGTAGCTTAAATATGTATTCAATTTTCAATTTTCTTTGAAAAAAAACAGATTCAGGAAAGGCTTTACATTTTTTTCATTTCAAGTGGTGAAGCACACTGGAGTGGACGATATTCCACAGCAGTCCTATACATTCAGATTGTTGTTCAATGATACTACCATGCTGCCTACGGTAAATGCCTCCTCACAGGCTGTCTATGACGTCACAATAGAACTACCCCCTCTACCGACTGTCAAATCAGCTGCAGACGACAAGTGCATTGTAATAGGTAACAGGTCTGCCGCCATTCTGTCGAGAAGAGCTGGGAAATTCACCAGGGTAAGCCTTGTCAAGCTAAAGATAAAGGTCAACGTGCTAATCATGATTTACTGATAGTAGCCAAAGTATTACCACTGACATTCAACCTGCAAGTTCAATCAACGATGGCCTCCCCTTATGCTGACTCCTGTCCATCTTGATTATGAAAAATTGCTTTTACCCACCATCGATCGAAGGTCATTTAAAAAATTGCATGAAAGAATTTGACATTTCACATGAAAGAATTTGACATAAAAGAATGACAGGTGTACGTACATGTATGCGTATACACAGAAATAACTCGTTCTATGTCTCCCTCCCAAAACAGTTGACACTTCCCATCGTCTCGGCGTCAGATCTCGCCTACCAAAACCTGACGTTCAGAATCACCAAAGAGGCGCACCTGAAGGGTGGCTTTGGTATCACTCCCAAAAAGGGTATTTTGTTCGTGGATTCCGATGACTTCCGGTCGTTCAAGAAGAACAGGACCAGCATTGAGGTGTCCGTGTTTGATGCCAGGTGCAACAGGACGTCGCTTGTGAACGTTACAATAATTCTCCAAGGCGCAATTGGAAAGGGAAAGGGAACTTGCAGTAAGTAATACAACTGTTCACCTTATGGTGGTGACCAATGACTTTGTCCTCAAGATTTCACCAGCAAGAGTACGAACGAGCACTGAAGTTAACAGGTAACGTTGGTAAACGATAACATCTTAAATGATAGCTTCAATACTTTCTTTGATCAAATTCTTCTTTTCCAGATACGTGGTGCGCGGAGAGCTATGAGAAAAGTGACTGCATTAAGTCGTGTGGCTATGGTGCCCCGAATGGGACGTGTACGATGAGGGAGAGTCAAGGCATGAGGCGGAGCAGTCACTACGCCACCTGTTCCCCCGACCTCGAGTATTGCCCTGATGGAATATGTGATGAACTAGAAAGCATTCGCCATATCTGCCCACAGGACTGTACGAGTAAGTTTTGATCCGCAGCTGTGACCTTGTGTGACGCTTGCTATTTCTGAACAATCATCTGGACATCAATACATGTAGCATCATTGGTTTTGATAAATTGTTTCATGAATTTGTATCCTTTATTACAATCATAATGATACAGATCATTCTTTGTCAAAAATGAAAATCAGACTTATATACTTTTTCACTATTGTGATTCAGAGGAAACGCCCACAGGATGTGCACTATCCCAACGATACGGAGAGAAGCAGGGTATATCCATGGCCACCACAGTCTGGTGTGGTAAGGTTGGCAGCAACTGCAACTGTGATATAAACCCAAATATATCCACTAATCATTCAGTAGGTGGAGCGACAACACCCAGTCCTTTGGAGGGAAAGCCTGGTGGGGCCACCACGCCTAAGAGCAAGGATGCGCACACGAGGCTTGCCCAGCTACAAGGTAAAAACGTTTCCAGCTCAAGCCATGTTTCCTGTTTTGGTTTCTTTAAATCTCTTTAAATTTGTAAGATCTATACATGTACGTATCCAGTTAGAGACTTATCGATCAGTGAGATTCCGTCGGAAACCTTCCAAGGTCCATGAGATCCCTCGCCCGCAGTAATAAATTCTTAAATATTACGTTCATAGGTGATGATGTTGTGAAAGTGAATGCCAACGCTTGTGACCACGTGTGTCGTCTGATCATTGGGCTGTCTGTCAGCTCGGCTGCTATCCTTGCTATGGTCGGATTCATCATTTATCGGTAAGCTGTACCTCCATTCGTACAATACACGTCAAAGACAAGCGGTACACTATCATTGGTAGACTCAAATCGTCGATTCACCAGGAGTCTATCAAACCTTATAAGCTGTGATAAAGCATCTCTTACAGATGGTATTGTTCTTTTGGTTCATTGGGATGCCTTTTGAGCTGAAATAATCAGCACTCAATTTCTTTTGCTTAAGGTTTTACATCAGAGGAGCAAGAAAGTCTGATGATATGAAACACGTGAACAGCGTGGTGTCTCTAAACGCTATTCCCTCGGATTACGTCGACGGAAACGAACGAAGACAATCCATGGCCATCTCTGGTCATTCCATTGAGTGGTCGCCTCGAATCGTTGGTCAGGCTGTGCCAGTAAGTACAGTACTCGTATACTCACGAACTACAGCAGAAAAGGGGCATCGTTTTTCCCAGATCACAGAACATGCAGCGTTAGCACTGCCAATACATTGGCGAAGGTAAACGTTCGATAGAGTAGACGCTGTCGACAGCCCTCACAAAGTTCGTTGCCGATAACCAAAAGAGAGGATATTTATGCAAGACGATCGAAACGATGCCTTTATGTTTATTTGATTGCCTCCTTGTTCGTTAAAAATTTTCGGAAAGTATAAGAATCCCAAGCCTTCAACAACACTATCACCAATTCCTTATGCGTATTTCAGGTCGATGATAAATGGGAGTACCCAAGAAAGCACATCACACTGGAGAAGGTTTTAGGGGAGGGCGAGTTTGGAAGGGTTCTGCAGGCAAAGGTTCCACCCATCAATGGTTGCGATAAGGAAACCACTGTTGCCATCAAGATGCTGAAAAGTAAGTTGCGATCACAGTCTATCCTACTTGCTCTGCTTTTTTCAGAGTGCTCCAAGTTTAGAGCTATACTGCACATAGTACATGAACACCCAACTTGGGCTTCTTTAGTAGTTTTGGAAGATTAGAAACGGAAATTTATGAAAACCTATCGTAACTTCTGAACTACCAAGGTTTTTCCGTCACAGGCAATATAGAGAGCTGATACAAGTCAAAACGGATCAGCATAGGTATGACGCACGAGTAGGGAGCCTCTATCTGACTTCTTCAGAATTAAAGGGTCAGTCAGAAGAGAGACCACACCAGCACAGAATATGGGATTAAGTTTGCTCCGACTGCTGACATTCGAATAGTGCCCTGCCAAGCACTTTTTCCCTGAACTTTCATTGATCATATTATATTGTCACGTCGGTAATCTTTCAGATTGTGCATCCGTTTCGGAGCTTCGGGACCTCCTCTCCGAATTCAACCTCCTGAAGGATGTCTCCCATCCTAATGTCATCAGATTGCTGGGAGCGTGCACAAAAAGTGGTAGGTCGCAAACTCACTAATTGGTCAATTAACCACTCAGTATATTGGAAGACTCTAATTCGAACAACTTATCTGCTACTTTTTTTCCAAACCAGATGACATCTCTAAGCGTATTTTTATAAAATTTATCATTGTCTTTGAAAGGTCCGTTTTATTTGATTGTTGAGCACTGCGAGCATGGCTCCCTGAAGAATTATCTCCGGCAGAAACGACATGTGGAGGCCCTATATCTGGGACCAGTTCGAACACGTGGGGAACCTTCAAGCGACGATGAGTACGAAACACCAATCGATAGCTCAATGCCCAGTGATCCGGAAAGTGATGACGTCATTTCCGCCAGGGACCTGATATCGTTTGCATGGCAGATTGCAAAAGGAATGGAATATCTCGCGTCGATGAAGGTTGGTGTCACCATTCGGTATAATTAACTGAGGCGAGGGACACGAAAAATAATTGTGATGAACCTAACACACATTTTGCAAGTTGCATGATGTATCAAAAATGATTAGAAGGCGTTTTTGAACTATTTAAGCTATTATTTAAAATAATTGTCAGCCCGTTTGGTTTTCAGCTCGTCCATCGCGATCTAGCTGCGAGAAATGTTTTGGTTGCCAAGGGTAAAAAAGTCAAGATCTCTGATTTCGGGCTCACGCGAGACATCTACGAGGCAGACGCTTACACAAAGAAAACAAAGGTATGAATGATCTTCTACCAATTTCTATTTCATATGTCTAGATTATTGCAAGGAAAGCCATAAATAGAAGTCTTAATATCGGGAATGAATGTTCTCTTTCTGTTACAGCATCAACGTGATCCTGTACTCAACAATTACATGTAGTATATATCATACAGTGCACTGACACAGCCACCATCTATTTCGTTCTCCTCCTATGGCACTTGTGAATATTCGTTCTTCTAGAACATCATCTCCCCTATTGCAAACAGAACTGCAGACATCACTACTAGCGCCGATCACACCAACATAGTTACATAATTACAAAGCTAGGTGTCTTCTTCGGAATAGCTATCTCCAGAACGTAGATGAAGCCTAAATGCGATTAGCGTATGATAAAAGCACGGATCTAATGTACATGTAAAGAAGTCTATAGTTTAAGGGTTGACCTTAGGCATTTCCTTCTGGTTGCATCGGTTGCCATGAAATACTTACAGCCCGCAACAGATGGTTCTGCTAATTGTTATGCTAACTGTTTTGCTGGCGCCCAGCGTAACCAACAGGTTATGACTGTGACATGATTGATTTGAATTGATTGCAGATACATTAGGCAAACTCTATGTGTCAAGCTCTCCGTTCTGCATTAACTAACAAACAGCTGTCTTTCAAATTAGTAGCTTGATTGCATCAGCTCTACATTTACCCAGATATTCTCTTGTCAAATGCTTGACTGGCACTGACAGTCGTCGCTCGGAGCAGCAACTGGTTGGTACATACAGCACTTGAGGTAAAGGAGTGATTCGCCCTACCCCATTGGATTAAGATGACAACACCCAAAGATATCGCCGAAGCATGCACTTGGAAGCGTGCCATCGGCCTCATCATGGGATGTATTACGGGTCTGATGTTTTCCATTCAAGGCATTGCAGTAAATGTCGTCAAATCAGATCTCTCAGTATTTGACTGCCTCGTCTACAGATCAGCGTTCACAGCACTGGTAGCCATTCCTTTCATCATGAGGGGACGACACCCATTCTTCCTCAACCAGGGAGTTTTCTGGGCATCGTGTGCTGGCATAAGTATAGCGACTACCGGATATTTCCTCTCAGCAGTTAATATGGATTACGGTGCCTGCTGCGCCGTTTACTTTTCGGAGCCCATTTTCGTCGGTGCGTTCGCCTGGTGTGTGTTGAAGGAAAGATTTGGAGTGCTAGATATCTGCTTGACTTGTGTCATGTTGGTTGGAGCAATGATAATCATCCAGCCCCCGTTTCTTGTAAAACTTTTTACCAATTCGGGAAATAATCGTACATTGTCATACGGGAATTATAGGGTAAATTCTTCACTAGACGAGCCACTTTTTTTGAGGAAACGTTTCACAGGTTTGATCAATCTTACTTGTGACAATTGTAGTCTAAGTGACGTGCTCGAATTTCCAAGGAATGAAACCGGAACTTCAATATCTGCTTCACCGCATATTCCCCGGGTAATTGCAGCATTGTTGTCAATCATTATGGCAGTGATATGTTCATTTGCACTTGTCCTTTTAAGAAAAACTAAAAACTATAACGTGTCTACAAATTTGTTTCAAACTTGGTCAATTGCATTTGTGATATCTGTTATTCTCAATAGCGCATTTCGGAGCTGGCATTTCCCAAGCGACTTTCGTCCATGGTTGCTGCTTTTTTTTTGCTTTATGGTGACGGGTGTTATTGGAGAATGGGCAAGTGTCATAGGACTTCAACGAGGTAGCGCAGTGACTGTCTCCATCGGACGCACAACTGAAGTCATCTTTGCCTACATTCTTGAGATAGCTATTCTCGGGGAGACCCCTGATTATGTTAGCGCGATCGGCGCTGTGATTGTTGTGGTGTCTGCGGTTCTGTTTGGAATCAAAGAGATGGTGTTCGAGGGAAAGGGATATAGACAAGTGCCTTAAGAAGTTATCCAGAACTGATATATGGTGTTTGGCCGGGGATTTTGGGCAGATGTAACAGCCCCATATGTATTCATTAGAAATGTAATAAATTGAAATTGTAAAGGCGATCTCAGCGTGCTTGATACACTATTGATTATACCTTCGTTTCCAATGTCAAGGGCCGAATACCGGTAAAATGGATGGCCCCCGAGTCACTCTACGATCAGGTCTATACTACCAAGAGTGATGTGTAAGTATTTGGCTTATTTTGGGGCCCAGGAGTCATCAGTTAATATATATGGAACGACGATAAAGGTATGGACTCCACTTGTTTGAGACACCGCTGAATATCTTATTTTCGTTTGAGTCGAAAAATGTAATAGATGAGGACATTCAAACATTCCTGGATCATTTAACCTGAAACATGTCATACTGTTGATTAAGTAATTACCTGTTTGACGAAAGAATTATAGTGGCAGCTGACAGCTAATAGCTGGTAGCTGGTAGCTGAATTGCCAATCTTGCGGTCAGCTGCGCCTGCTCACGGAGTGATGAAATGATTATAATTCGTTCATTTCAATTATCGTTTGCTTCTAGATGGTCCTGTGGTATTGTTTTATGGGAAATAAGCACCCTTGGTGAGTAAACAAATCCGCTGCAAAGGCATATGACAATCTATCATGATCAGCAAGTCAATGAGATTTTGAAGTTCATTTTCTACTGGGCTGTACGCTCCTTCAAGATCATACAGTACTCGGACACGCAGTTTACCAATACTATGGGAAATGGGATAAATTCCTCTGTGCAACTGTAATGAGTAATCTGAATTAATACCACAACCAAAACAAAAGATAAAAATTCAAAACCACCGAGAAATAACTGATTCGAAAGTGTTTGATGAGTGTGAGGATGATAAAGTCTCCTGCTTTTTCTATAGGGGCCACCCCGTACCCTGGCATTCCACCAGAGCGACTCTACAACATTCTGAAGACAGGCTACAGAATGGAAAGGCCCGATAATTGCTCATATGAAATGTGAGTAACGAGTTGCTCATCATATGACGTTTATAGTCCGCGAAATAACTGTAGCAGAGAAAAAAATCATCAAAAGCCTTTTACTTAGTACCTTTTCGGGCTTCGATGCTCTACGTTCCGCAAAAATACTTGCACAGAAGAGAATGAGAAATTTTATATAAGTTTTGCTGACTACATACCTCAGATATCATTTTCTTTTTATTAATTCAATGTGAAGGTAAAATCAAGATGACCAATAATTATCGAATAAGTAATTTTTCAAACCTTTCACCAATTTCCAGCTATTCGATTATGTCAAAATGTTGGAGTACCGCACCCATCGACCGACCCTCATTTCAAGACCTGGTGGCGAGGTTTGAGGAAATGCTGTCAGCTAATGTGGTGAGTGCACCGTACAATAACAATGACACAGTACGTTTGGCGTGCGCAATAAAAAGATTTATGTAACCATCATAACATTTCTTTCGACGCTCACCCTAAAAAGGTTATGATTAATGAAAGGTCGATATCCCCACCGCCGGTAGTATACGGAGTGTCATATGGTAAGAAGTAGCGAAAAAAGGCGTGTTCTGAACACTGACATCGGTCAGGATGTCAAGAACAGTGCCTCCAAATAGATTTACCTGACACATAATATAGATGCAATGAAACCATTTCACATTACGCCCATTCACATTTACTGTACGGCATAAACACACAAACTTTACCAAGAATTTTTACCCTTTGAAACCGAAGTTTAAACCATTTTACTGCATTAAAAGCATAGCTGCATTATATGAAACTTTTCAATGAGATTTTTACCCTTTCCTTAGACGTACCTAGATCTGACGTCAGCCGTTGAACACATCCCAATCGTAGACGACAAAGATGGAGAAGATAACCCAGCAGTACCAAGAGTTGTTACTGGTGAGAATAGTGCCCCAAAGGGGAAGACTCAAAACGAGGCAATAAAGGGAAAACTCAAAACTGCCGAAAACCAATATAATGTCACCGGTAATCTGCGCGAATGAGTTGTGTAAAAAGGGAATCGCTAAACTATGGTCCATTTTTTTATCCGAATTTTTTTTTGTTTAAATTTATTAAATGGAATATCAACAAACTTGCTGCATTTGGATTTCAGAGCGACCAGGGCTTGACGAGGACCCAGACTACGGCAGCATCAGCATTCTATCATTGGACGCCAACGCATACCTTTCACCCAACACTCACAATACCAGAGAGGACTATGATGGTGAACTCAATATGGAGGAGAGCGGGCCCACTGATGGTGCATGTGAGCGGACAAGGCTGCTGGTCCTGGACATGCCGCGTGAGCAGAGGAAGTCCAATGAGGGCTCAGACGACGAGGAAGAAGACGTGGAAGAGGATTTGCTGAAGGCAGTGGCTGTCTGAATAATTCCCAGATAAGCTGACCAGGCAGCAGACGATGGCCAGTGTGCTATACATTTGTTGCATTCCATACTTATTTTATGTCATGCACATCGTCTGGTGGAATTTTAAAGTTTGAAAAGTGAGGTTTGGGGCCCGCCTGGTATATCTTAAACGGTGAGTTCCGCAGAAGGTTTCGAGCAGGTTTGGTACGCTTTTAGCTGAATACAATATGAATTCCATAATATCACAAAAAATGGCATTGTGCATTTTCATCCAAATACTCCATCATCGCCTAGTCATTGTGCAATCATGATATATTCAATCTAGGTGTCTGTTTATACTGTAACTCACCAATCGCATGCAGCAAATCGATTATTGAACAACGGACAGTGGTGACAGCATTGTCCGGTTCCAGAAGCTCTCCATCGATGAGGTGCTAAGATATAATGTACTCCACTTTCACTCGTCATGTCTACACTTCAATACTAAAGAGGAGTCGTATAGGTATTAAGATATCAAACTTTTGCTGCAGAAACGACCGAAATTCATCAAAGTCGCCATCATTTCTACTTTCTTTGCTATATCATTCCATGATATCGTTTATCATATATATATATATCTATCATTAAGGTTCGTGTACGGAGGAAAACAGACAAAGGGAGTGGTATTGGCCTCGTCCCTCTCCAGCCGAGAAAGTAGATGTTCGGGTTGACGAATAGACTGTCTCGCGAGTCCAGTATTATTCGGCCTCTATTTTGCTCTCATCCGTGATTTTGTTATTAACAATTTTCAGAACGTTCCACGTGACCGCATTAAGTTTTCGAATATTTTGACATCTTCTCTTGTACACGATTCTTAATACATCATTTCAATATCATTTGATACTAGATTTCAGATCACATTAGCGATTATGAGACATAAAGTACTATATACCGTTATGTAACAATGGCAGCAATGGTGAAATTAAGAAGTTTGGCGTCCTCCTATATCATACTTTACGGATTTATACGTTTTGACAATGTAATCAACCTATATAATGATGTCGTATATTAACTTTCTTGTGGCATCCTGTTGTGTTGCTATATATATTGTAGGTGAAACAATCCCTTCTGGCGTGAGCAAATTTTCTGACGCAAAGCGTATTTTAATTTTATATGTAGATTATAATCATGGGTAGAAAAGCAACACTTAATTAACGAAAAACATGTTTGATAGCGTTTTGTCGCTTGGAGTGAACGCACGCATACACATGTAGAAGAACGAGATATACCAGTACCGTACGAAATAGATACACTTAATGTGGTCATAACAGTTTTGGTCTATAAGACAATTGATTCATGAACATGTTTGAGACATGTAAGAGGTGCAGACGGTCTTGGCGGTGCATCTCACATGTCTCATAAACCACGAAAAGAAATTCCATGTGTATTCACCAATGAATCTCATACAATAGTATAACAAAATATTTCGTATGATGGTCTTAAGTGCCATCTAGCCTAGTTTAAACAAGTTTTAATTTATTGATTACATTTGTATAACGCAACTAAGTTGCAATGTTCTATCATTGTACAATGTATTATATTGGGCAGGTCTGGCAACCCTTACGAACGACGAAGAACAAGACACAGAGACCATTGGCGTCATCAAGTCCTGAGGAATTCATTCAGCCAGATACTCGTTAATCATCGTCTATCCTTACTTATACGAGGAATAGGGGAAATATTTTACTTTAAAGGTCCGTTAGATGTATACTTCGTCGTTCGTATATCTCTTCGTGAGGATTGCGCTGGAAACCTGCCTATTCTTATACTGTTTTTTTCTGTAAATAAAAAATAATCATAATATTAATGTACTGGATGGAGTATCCATATCAACTAAACGGAAGAATGCGTTATTATCGAAGTGTCACGCTGACTTTGTTCTCCAAACACAACCTCACCACGACGCCCCCAAAAAGAGTCTCCGACGAGACGTTCACAACCACAAAGAGCTTTGAGCGAGAGGTTCAAGATACACAGGATAGCGCTTGCTATACTCTTGGGGGCGTTGGCTTGCTAGGGACGTTACACAGCCCACCAAGTAGCAGAAAAGAGACCGTCGATGTTGTCCAATGAAAGTTACCGTGTAATCATTAAAACTGTATACGACTGTTGTTTACTTTTAAACTAAAGGGACCAAGAGAAGGATGCATTTCGAGTAGCAATTGTCTAGAGTAGTCCAATGGTTTGGTTTTGGTTTTGTAGGCCTATGTAAAATTACATAAAGTGATGACTGATTTAAAAAAAGCTACCACACCCGTTTCTTCTACATGTATAGTTTTGTTGCGAAGACCAGGACTACTTCCAATTTCGGTGAGCTAGACCTATAAATATGGGCCGGTTTGAAGAAAACCACTGTCTGAGCACATCAAATTATAGGAAGTACATGTCTATCGTCTGCATCTGCGTTACGGTCACAACAGAGCGGGCGACATTCTGGTTCTTTTCCGGCCTGCTGATCTTCGGAACAAACATCACTCTTCAATCAGTTTTAACTTGTCACTCATCACTCGAAGATAAAGTAAAGCAAAAATGTCTGTGACTGCAGAAAACTTCAAATTTGGCGTCCCCAATTACTCCATGTATATTCAGCTTAACTTGTTTTCCAAATGAACGGCGAATATCAATTTATGATCAAGCAGAGCTAAACATTGTTGTACAGTATATATATATATTAATAGATCATCCCGTTACAATGTCTTACGTATATTGTTACATGTAAATTATATAAATAAGAAGTATATTAAGTGAAATATGAAAATTGTCCTCTTTCCAATTATTTCTGAAGGCTGCAATTTCAACGAGACCGTGTAATGTTTTTTGTCACCACACTGGTCCCATGCACGCACGTACACTTTGTAGACTCCCGGGGCAGTCCATTGCGTCATTCTAGGGTGAGGGACGAGGCCGGTACACTGCGTCCGGAGTGTAACACTTGTGATGGACCAGGCTATATACATTGTATAATGTTCGTTTGTCCGGCCATCACATCGGGGATGCAAATATCCACCCCTGATTTCTTTCAGGATACCTTGCAATAAACGTGCCATGATTTATATCTCGCGCCAAAAGCAAACATGAATATGTTAATGACAATGACAATAACTGGATGCCATATCATTTGACACAGATACAACAAAGCAGTCACAGTAGAGTCGAAACGGAAGCAACGGATTTGAAGTCTCTCGTTGAGGTGACAGGAGACTGCCAAGATGGCATACAACTTCTCAGGGAAAAACGCTATCGTGACCGGTGGGGGACGCGGTAAGTACACCGATTTCACCAGCCAACTTGGCCAAAAGGACGAGCCGATCCCTCGCTCCGTCTGAGCCACGGAGCCAACCTCCTTGCGCATGACCGGGACTATTTATATCCACGTATAATACAGGTCGTCCTTGTGAATACCGGTATCGCGTGTCGTTTTGAAGAGGCCCCCCTGGGGTGCCATATTTTGCATGAATTTTGATTGGCTATTTATACTCCATGAACTTAGTTTCTCAGAGAGTCCCGCGATCTCGGCGAACTTTAGAACTTAAGAATAATAGGCCTACATGGAGGTGCTATATCACCGCTATACCGCGTTCATAGAAAGACTATCATCATTGAAATGCCAAGGGAGTCAAGAACCCTTTGATCCTTAAAGATTTTATAGCTGTTTTCAATCTATAGGTATTGGTCGAGCTATTGTAGAAGGATTGTCGAAAAATGGGGCAGAAGTCTGGGCTGTCAGTAGGACAAAGGAAGAATTGGATAAGGTTGAACAAGAGGCAAGTGCAGCATGTTAGCAATGACTTTTATCATCAAACCTTGATTTACCCTAAACATTGATGTCTCAACTGTAAATTCTTTTGTGTACGACGAATGCTAAATTGTTAATTTGGTTAAGGCGAGGATACCTGTTACAAGCTATTCTTCACAAATAAGCGTATTGTCCTTTAAGAACAAGAATTTTTTAAAGATGGATGAACTTAGAACATCACTGTTCATCTCTTGCAGATCCCCAACACCCATGGTGTCCAGGCAGATCTCTCGGATTGGAACGCCACAAAGAAAGCTATTGAAGCCATAGGACCAGTTGACTTCTTAGTTAACAATGCGGCAACAAGTGCTGTGGCCAGCTTTGTTGATGTCAAACCAGAGGATTTTGATACGTATGAGTCACAATTGAAATCATCTTCTTCCCATCTTCTGCATAGTTGCTTCCCTTGACGAAATATGAGATTGTGCCAACACATGAGCATCTTGCCAAAAATGGTTTTACATGATCACAGTAGAGGGCCATGTAGCTAGATGGAGAGCACTTGGAAGCATTTACCACCCCAAACCGCCAGTGACCCCGACCAAAAGCTATAGCTCCAGGCATACAATATCTTGTCTCCATTCAACAACAAACTGTTCATTCAATTTCAGCTTGTTCCATACCAATGTCAAGTCGATCATTTGCGTCTCCCAGGTCGTTGCTAAAGGCATGATTGAATCAGGAAAAGGAGGCTCAATAGTCAATATGTCAAGTCAAGCATCACAGAGGGCTCTGAAGGAACACACCCTATATTGCGGAACAAAAGGTGCTGTGGATGCCATTTCAAGAGTCATGGCTTTAGAACTTGGACCACACAAGATTCGAGTGAATACTGTCAATCCCACGGTTGTAATGACAGCTTTGGGAAGACAGTTCTGGAGCGACCCTGCCAGAGGTCAACCAATGCTTGACAGAATACCACTTGGGAGATTTGCAGGTACGGGAACCACTCAACAACATAGCTAGTTTGGCTCAAAGGCAGCTAATTGCCAGAACTAAGTGGAGAAGCTCGAGGACTCTAGATGATTACTCCCTTCTCGCAGTTGGCAGTTGGTTGAATGGAATAGAAATGACCGCCTTCACGGACTGAATCATAACCTTCCTCATATCAATTTATCGCATTATGTCAACTGTCTGCTATAAAGTTACCTTTTGATATGTATAACTTCTACTAAGTTATAGATAATCCTTCCGGTAAATTTAAACTAACTTAATGTTCTTAATTGCAGAGGAAGTAGACGTTGCCAATACCACATTATTCTTACTCAGCGACCAGGCCAGCATGATACACGGAGTCCACCTTCCCGTAGACGGAGGATTCTGGGCTGCGTAGCACCAAAATAGAAGATTGGGGATCCAAGAGCCTGTCATTATCGTAACATGCAGAATTGAAACTTTGATTCTTCACCACATTTGGACTATAGGATGATTACATGTATTCATACCCCAAGAAAAATCAGCGATGCCTCTTTGGATGTCAATTCCCGATTGCAGCTGCATTGGCCAGTTTTAAGATCAAGTCATCATACAAAAAAGGAATTTGTTTTCATATATAAATTTATCTATACAGAAGGAGTATACAATCTATTAAAGAAATATTAAAGTGAAATGAAAATTGTCCTCTTTCCAATTATTTCTGATGACTGCAAATATAACTAGACCGTGTAATGTTGTGCTGACCCCATGCACGCGGGTACACTTGGTGGACTCCCGACGGGGCAGTCCATTGCGTCATCTTATAGAGTGAGGGAGGAGGCCGGTCCACTGTGTCCGGAGTGTAACATTTGGTGGACCAGGCTATATGTAATGTTCGCTTGTCCGGTCATCACACACCCCTGCATGATTTCTTTCAGGATATCATGCAATAATAAATGTGCCATGATTTATATCTCGCGCCAAAAGCAAACAGGTATATGTTAATGACAATGACTAGACGCCATATCTCAGTCGAGACGGAAGTATCGGATTTGAAGTCTCTCGTGGAGGTGACAAATGACACTGCCAAAATGGCATACGACTTCTCGGGGAAGAAGGCTATCGTGACTGGTGGGGGACGCGGTAAGCAGCCTACTCCGATTTCACCAGCCGACTTCCCTACGAGCAGACGACAAAAGCACGAGCAACGCTCGCCCCGTCTGAGCCCATCCTGAGAGCATCGAGAGGCGGATTATGTTACGTCAGGATGTCTGAGCCAAGGAGCCTGTCTTCTTTGGACCGGGATCTAACGCCCCTTCGCTTCATCTGCCCATGAGAACTCCATGCGGCCCGCCAAGGCAATGCGGTTGGAGTAACTGTTGCTGGCCGCTATTTGTGCCAGTTTGAGATTGACCATGACAACCTTGACTGCCTTGATTAAAATGTTTTAGGTCAGTCTAATTGGCAGACGAGCAGGCGACATGAATTTGAATGAGGCGTGGCTAAGATATTGCGGGAAATTTTAAATAGGCATTCTCAGAACGATTTAATTTTTGGGGCCGGTTTCCATGGGGAGGTGGTTAGTTTCTAAGAGGATCCTGCAGTCGAAGTTAAGAACTTAAGAATAATAGTCCTACATGTATCACCGCCTATTTCAGGGAGGCAGCAGATTTTACATATTTTCTCCTTGCATGAAACGCTCCCATTTATAGCCGTTTTCAATATTCTATAGGTATTGGTCGAGCTATTGTAGAAGGATTGTCCAAAAATGGGGCAGAAGTCTGGGCTGTCAGTAGGACAAAGGAAGAATTGGATAAGGTTGAACAAGAGGCAAGTATAGCATGTTAGCAATCACTTTTATCATCAAACCTTGATTTACCCTAAACATTGATGTCTCAACTGTAAATTCTTTTGTGTACGACGAATGCTAAATTGTTAATTTGGTTAAGGCGAGGATACCTGTTATAAGCTATTCTTCACAAATAAGCTGGCCTTGTTAATTGTCCTTTAAAACAAGAATTTTTTAAAGATGGATGAGCTTAGAACATCGCTGTTCATCTCTTGCAGATCCCCAACACTCATGGTGTCCAGGCAGATCTCTCGGACTGGAACGCCACCAAGAAAGCTATTGAAGCCATAGGACCAGTTGACTTCTTAGTTAACAATGCAGCAATAATTGTTTTGGCTAGCCTTTTGGATATCAAACCAGAGGATTTTGATACGTACGAGTCACAATTTAAATCCTCTTCTTCCTTCCTTTCTTGAAAATATGAGATTGTGCCAACACATGAGCATCTTGCCAAAAATGGTTTTACATGATCACAGAAGAGGGCCATGTAGCTAGATGGAGAGCACTAGGAAGTTTTTACCACCCCAAACCGCCAGTGACCCCGACCAAAAGCTAGCTCTAGGCATGCAGTATCTTGTCTCCATTCAACAACAAACTGTTCATTCAATTTCAGCTTGTACAATACCAATGTCAAGTCGATCATTTGCGTCTCCCAGGTCGTTGCTAAAGGGATGATTGAATCAGGAAAAGGAGGCTCAATAGTCAATATGTCAAGTCAAGCATCAGAGAGGGCTCTGAAGGAACACATCCTATATTGCGGAACAAAAGGTGCTGTGGATGCTATCTCAAGAGTCATGGCTTTAGAACTTGGACCACACAAGATTCGAGTGAATACTGTTCATCCCACGGTCGTCATGACAGCTATGGGGAGACAGAACTGGAGTGACCCTGCCAGAAGTCAACCAATGCTTGACAGAATACCACTTGGGAGATTTGCAGGTACGGGAACCACTCAACAACATAGCTAGTTTGGCTCAAAGGCAGCTAATTGCCAGAACTAAGTGGAGAAGCTCGAGGACTCTAGATGATCACTCCCTTTTAGCAGTTGGCAGTTGGTTAAATCATCAATGGAATAGAGATGGGCCACTTCTATGTCAGTTCAGCCAACAGAATTCCTGTATGACAGCATATCGCCCTTCACTGAGCGAGTCATACCCTCCTCATATATTCCACTCCCTTCGGCTCCTCATCCATAGACGGTTCCCTTGTAAAATGCAAACAACGCCTCTAGTCCACAACTTGACCAATGGAATAGACTATGGATACGCAGCCTAAAAGGCCCATTTGTCTTATTATGCCAACTGTCTGCTATAAAGTTACCTGTTGATATTGGGTGATATGAATAAAGACTAGTAAATGCTTTTATCTAAAACTCCATGTACATTTATACTTGGCCTTTCTGTACAAAATTGAAGTAAAAGCATTTGCTAGCCTTTATTCATATCACCCAATGTATCACTCCTACCAAGTTAAAGGTGATCCTTCTGTAAAATTGTTGTTGTCTTAATTGCAGAGGAAGTTGATGTTGCCAATGCCACATTATTCTTACTCAGCGACCAGGCCAGCATGATACACGGAGTCCACCTTCCCGTAGATGGAGGATTCTGGACTACGTAGCACCAAAATAGAAGATTGATGATCCAAGAGCCTAGCACTATCATAACAGGACGAATTGAAATTTTGATTGTTCATCACATTTGGACTATAGGATGATTACATGTATTCATACCCTAAGAAAAATCAGTGATGCCTTTTGGGATGTCAATTCCCGATTGCAGCTGCATTGGCCAGTTTTAAAATCAAGTCATCATACAGCAAAAAGGAACAATTTGTTTTCATATATAAATTTATCTTTTTTTTATTCTGGATACACAGAAGGAAGGAGTATATTATAGAAGTCTATACGTATGATTACCATTTTATTGAGACATCATTGTGTCTGAAAAATTACTAAATTCACTAACAAACGGTCAAGTGTGGTCAAACATTTTTTAGCATTAAAATCTACCGATTATACCGGTAATATATTAATATTTGAAACACTAATCACAAACCAATATAATTACGTACAATGGGCCAACAATTGTCACATATTTTGAGACTGACGATGCAAACATCAACCAAATATATATATATATGTATATTGAAAGCATATAAAAGAACTGAACAGCACACAGATACCTGATTTGCCCTTTTTGGCTTGTTGCAGCTGACTGTAGCTTAATCTTAACTTCTAAGACAACCAGTCCCACTCCCCCTGATAAGGTATATCTCCCTTAAATTCACATAGTTCTCCATCATGGCAATGGTATGTTTAAGACGAGCATACTATTTTCTGACACATTCACTGAATATATAGGTTGTCTCAAAATAAAGTCACTTGTCAAGCATTCCACTTCCAGGCTTGGCTATGAAACTACTGGTATCTTAAAACTGATTGCTAAGAAGTAGTTTTTCATTAAAGCTTATGGACTTAAACGCAATGTTGGTATTCAATGCATCTGAGGGAATGACTTTCAAAAGAAGATTTTGAGGGAAAATCCGATCCCTATTGATCACTTCTCATTACAACAAAAGATTTCTTGATTATGAGGACTCAACAAACTCTGCATCAAGCTAACAATCCTTGATTAGAACTAAAAGAGTAGTGCGACCACCTTCACTTTGAATCAAATGGTTATTATAAGGCAAGCACTTATAATTCTTTCATGATTTCATTGAGAGCATCTAAGAAGATTTCACAGTGGTGAGGCTGGGCAGTCAGACTTGGCCGCAGACGTAGACTGCTCACTCCACAACCTCCAATGTTGATACCTGAAAGACAAACACATTGGATTTGATGCAGATTTCTACAAAATTTTTATTTCAACGATGAATTACAAGTTAAGCCTGTATCTTTTATTATTTAGCATTAGTCACTAGTATAGACTTTCGGAGTGGCACAGCAGAAACATCAGTGCCTGTCACCCCCGAGGTACTTGCTTTGATATCTGGTCGGTCATGTGATAAGACAGGGCGACTCTCTTTGACCGGGGTCTTCGGTTTCTTCCTACCTTACATTTGCCTAATATTGTTTATCAAGCTTATAATGTTATGTTGACGCTCAACTCGCAACTTAGTATTTCACTGACTGAAGTCAAGTGTAGGAATGGATGATAACAACAGATCGTTTCCATTACCTCTCTGTTTGAGCGAATGTATCATCTTGTCCCTCATCTGTGCATCATGAGTATCAATGCTACAGAAGGTTCCAAGTCCACGAGCATTAGCAAGACGGTCAGGGTAAGTGTCCTGCAGAGGCAACGAAAGGCTTGAAGATATAGGCAGAGCAAGGTATTACACTCTCTGGTTCACATGCGATTGCGGTAGCAAGTTAGCAAAACAAGTGACAAATGATAGACGATTTAAATGTGAGACAAAATAGCTCTAAGATATATCATTTATATCATATGGAAAACTCATTTAACACCACATAGGGCTTCCCAAATGGGCCAATGCATTTGTGATGACATCATAGAGCATTCTTTACAGTGTATTGGATTTATGGTACAGTATTCATACCTGAAGTTTCTTGAGCCCAGCAAGAAGGAAATTGCCAGTTTCATTGACTTGTGCAAGCAGGTTTTCTGACTTGATTTCCTTTACAACAGCTTCAAGCAGAATGATCTTGTGCGGGTCGCCCATCCAAGTGTTGAAGATCCTGTGACCCTGAAAATAGGAAGGAGATTGATGAGGAAAAGGTGCGCAGGAGAACAAGCCACACACACCCACACAGTCCAGCTCCCACCAAGAAGTATTAATAGGTACTTATATTAGGCTTGCCTGGCAAGTTGACCTGCGGATCAGCATGCTATCCAGGGGGAGTGATACTTCTAGTCCCTTTATACTGTAAAATCCCGGATAAGCTCCAGCCTGATAACCCATTGCGGCGCGAGCAGACCTTGAGACCACACTAACTTTACCGTGTCACAATATCAAGGACTACTTACGTCGGTTGCCTTGTATTCCTCTTTAAAGAAGAAACCTCCCGTGATGGCCTTCTTACTGAAGCTCACAATATCTGGTGGTTCAGGGAGGTCCCAGTGTTCATGAGCCCACATCTTACCGGTAGCACCCAGGCCAGTCTGGACTTCGTCAACGATGAATGCAATGTCAAACTGAAATATTGGACAGAACAAAGATAGTAAATACAATGTTTTATAGATGAATATCATTCAAATAAAACTGTTGCTTTTATGGACATAATGTATAACATCATGTGGATAGCAAACTAATTTCATCATGCATCAACTGATCTGTGCGTGCACTACAAAGGAACTGGATGGCGTGGGTAATTTACCTCATCAATGCATATGATGCTTACATGTCCTAGGTACCAGATTGACTCTTGTTGGTAAGCAAACATTTACAGTCTTATTTCTACATACCTCTTTACATATCTTTTGAAGTTTTTGGAAGAAGTCGGGAGAAGCATAGTTGTCACCTCCCTCGGCTTGGATTGGCTCAGTGATGATGCCGACACAGGGGGTACCTCTGCCATTATACTCCTCGACTAGGGCACGAATCTGTCAACACAAGTTAGAAATATTTAAAAACACATAGCCTTTGATAGGCTTAACATGTCTCATTTTGATAAGTTCTAAGTGCATGAATCAGTTGCATATCATAAAGTGTTTAAATCTGGCAACAGACTTCTTACATGATATTAAAGAAGTATGATATTGAATGCTTAAAGATCTTTTCGTAACTACTCGATCAACTACTCGTTGCACAATATTCAACTATCTTTATCAAACACAAACCTATCTTCAGTCATACTTGAACTTTTATCAACAAAGATATTATTATTGATAATATCAGATAAATCTTTATAGATTTATACAATGATTAGATAAAAATGCACACTCAAGATATATTAGTGAAATTGACATAATGACCTGTAACTAGATACCATTAACCCCCAAGGGTTTGTCAGAAAAAGTTCTATTAGTACTTATTGGATGGAAAGATTGTGGAAAGGTTCTGACATGATGTTATCCGAGGACAAAGGACAACCCTGCACCATTTTATTGGGGGAAAATTCGGGTTAACTCCAAGAATCACCAAATATATTGCCACCAAGCACATGTGATGGGAAGAAGAGGTTGGCTTATTAATAAAGCAAATTGGTTATAAAGATTAAAGCAAATTGGTTATAAAGATTACAAGAAGCTAAAGACAGACTATTCATAAAGATGATTTCATAACTTTGCCCCGAATATTTTTCACAACCAGCCAAATTAGTTGAGAAATAAGAGTTTGTGTAAAGGTTCGACAGTGCTGGCCTCGAGATGATATTGAAACGATGGCTCAAGGCATTAGTGAATACATACAATGTTTACATACAGATTTGAATCTGTGATACAGCTGGATAAGGAAGGTGGCATATTTAGGTTGTTGCAGGTATGGCAAAGTGGGAACCATTTTGTTCATATTGGTGAGATTCGGGCCCAGTTGTTCAAAGCAAGTAAGTTTACTAACTTGGCGCTGATTATAATGGGCTTTATACACTTGTTTTGAACAAATGGACAAAGGTGTAAAAAAACCTGTTATCTTTGGATTAAAGTGAGGTTTGAGAAGATCTGTCCGTCAAATGGAAACTTTTTAGAGTAAGGAAATTGAGCCACAAGAAGCATTTTCATTAATAGATCGGTTTCTAATTCTGACCAAACGAAATCTTGAGAAAAAAAGCCTTCTTACAAGGCTAGTTTGGTTGATAGATCGGCTATCAAATATACACAACTGCACAGGACAGGCTGGTGTCATTGGATACGGGGACAGGTTATTCAGGACACTATCTCACCATACCTCATGCAAGCACCGTTTCTCCTCTTCTGCATTTTCAGCAGCATACTTATCATATGGGTATCTGACTTGGGGAAATGGTCCCATGGGCCAGTCAGTGGCAGGGAAAAATAGTTTGGTTTCTGGTTTGTTGGGCAAGTGGCTTGCATTCATAGCACCTACAGATACACAAAAGAGTTGGTTGACAAAAACTACTGATCCAGGATAGCAAAATAAGTTGCAATGACCAGAAAACCGAAAATGAGTGTTTTGTATCTGCACTTTATTAGCCTCAGAATGATGTGAAAATCTTCCCAATAGCTTGAAAATTTAATTGCAGAAGTTTTGGATGTATTTTCCTCTGTAAAAGTTATGTGTCAACATGTCACACCTTTTGTTGTCCTTAATCGTCACATGTTTAGCAAAACTTATTCACTTTACCACTTGGGCAACACACTCCTGTCCTGTGAAGAAGTGTGTTCAAAAGCTTCAAAATAAGTTATTGCAATGACAGTACAAACCTTATCTTTCAGAGACAGACCTCCTCATTGATTAAAAGGGGGTAATTGGATGTTGATTTTATGAAGTGGGTTATGAAGAGGAGCCTTCCTTAGAGGAGCCAGTCCTGTTTCAGATGAGGTAGGATGCGGCAAGAAATTGGGTTTAATGAGTTTCACAATACCTCACTCAAGCACATTCTCTCCTGCCTAGCATTATGCTCAGCATATTTTTCATATGGATACATAACTTTGGGGAATGGTGCAACCGGCCAATCGTCGGCAGGGAAATAAAGTTTATGCGTGGGTTTGACCGTACTCGCATTCAGAGCACCTATAATTATGAAGGGAAGCAGAAAAGACCAAGGGTATAAGAGCAGTGCATGATGTATACAGTGCAAAAGTGCAATCTCATGCACTGAAGCCTAACAGAAGCCCAGGATCATTCCGAGGACACACTTTTTTCTTTGGAATGTTGATCCAGCCGAACGAAGGTTTATAGAAGTAGAGATACTGCTGAAAACCACATCCAAACGCGTCCTTTTTGCCATATTTTCGAAAGACATTTATGAAGCAGCTATTTGTTTTGGCCAATTGTAAAATATCCCCCAAAAAATAAATTTTCACAATTTTTTAAGCTTTATTGTTTTAACAATCAAAAGTAGTTGTAGACATGATGGGCGCAATTGTGGTCAACTGACCATTTAAAAAAAGCTTTTATCTGCCAGGTAAAAGAGGGAGCGAATGCACCTTGCATCCACCCCTGGTGCTAGGGAAGTGTTGGTTGAGCACAAGCAACTAACATCTAACGCACAAGACAATAAGATAAAGAGAGCAAGATCTGATCTAAGCATGCACACAGCCACAAAATGTACCTCATGCAAGCAACGCTGTTCCTCCTGTGCATTTTCAACTCCATACCTCTCCAACGGGTATTTGAGCTCAGGAAACGATGCACAGGGCCAGTCCAGCTGTGGTATGTCAAGTTTCTGGTTGGCCTTTGCACGTGTTACATTCAAGGCACCTACCAACACACAAACACGTCAAGAAAAAAAGCTCTGAAGAAGTTTAGATGCAGGGAAGCTAGTGTGTCACACTAACTGGTTAAAACGATAGCCTTAGGGTTATGATTTTAAGATGGCATTCTCGTATAATTAGTAGAGCAACTTGTTAAACCCCAAACCTTAGAGTTAAAAGCCTACAATGTTCATTTTCATTGTATTTTCTTGTGGTACAGGTAAATGAAAATTCACAAATTGCAGAATTTGCTTTACTTCTCTTGTTGGCCATTTCGTGGAGGAACTCGAACTATGATTTGTGACAAGAGCACTTTTTTAACGGAAGCCCCCCCCCTCCAGAGCTAAGGTGATAAAAGCATATGTTATTGGTATAAGAGTACTTTTTTGGCGGAAGCCCCCGCCCCAAGCTCACCGCATGTTAGCCCCTCCCTGTCATCCTATTCTTCTGCACTACCTGGACAGGGAAATATTTCTTGATCAATTTCAGCAAGTTGCTACATGTATTTAGACAACTGGCTGTTGGTAAAATTTGATTTACTCTATTGGAAATTCAAATTTTTTCATCAGACAAAAAAAACTCGCTTTGGAGCTGAAATGGTTTTTTCTATTAAAAAACTATTGTAACCAGACCAAAATATACACCATCGGACCATGCAGTTAAAGAAGAAATTAAATCAGAGCTTACTACCTGACCAAAAGAAAATAGAGTGGAGAACACCTTAGAAGGTACATGTAATAAAAACAAATCCCTGTATCCAAAATACCTCATCCAAGCAGCGTTGTTCCTCTTTCTGATTTTCAACAACATGACTTTCCAATGGATATTTGATTTCTGGGAATGATGCACACGGCCAGTCCATCTGCGGAAAGTCTACTTTATGACTGGCCTTTGTGTGAGTGACATTTAAGACACCTATGAAAAAGTAACACATTTGATGAGAAATGTGATAAAAAATAGGTTCTTTGCGGCAGCGTTTGCTTCCAATTAAGATTGAACATTTATTGATGAAGAGAAAACTACGCTACACACGCCACACTTGAGCATCTTGACAAAACATCCACCCCAAAAAAATAAATAGTTCAGATAATGGGAAAACTGTTGTGCAATCTAAACCACAGGTAAGAAAGGTGCATCTAGTTTCATCATAGGCGTACCAGCCCAAGCCTTCTTCAAATGCCACATTTTGAGTTTAAGAATATTTTTCAAAATCAACAAAATGTTTCAAATCGAAGACGGAGAGAAAAACAAACCAGTATCTCACTATTGGTCTGCAGTGTTTCACCAATGGTACAAAATGTTTTGGAGAAGGCATTCTCAAACAGTCTAACACACAGTTCATACACAGAAGAAGAGGTTTAAAAAGACTCTGCAACTCATTACCTCAGATAGACAATTACTATCTTCTGTTTCGTTGCGTGAAGAATTTTCAGGGGTATCAAGTGGGTAACGATACTTTGGAAAGTTAGCCATTGGCCAGTCAAGCTGAGGTATGTCCAACTTGTAGGTATATTTTGAGTGGGTAACGCACAAGCACCCTGTGGCAGAATTAAGATAACAAACAGTGATTTTGACTTTTACAACTGATAGTGATAATAAAGTGACTTCACTTATCTATTACAGTTAAGACTACATCGATTTCCAATATAAAATTACAAAACATGAGAATTTGTAAAGCAGGCCTTGCCACTATAGTAAGCTTATCTATAGCTTGTCTTCAGCAACCGCTTATGTATCTGCCATGTATCTAACTGTTACATGTAAGTACACCACATGTGTTCCCAATCAATGCACCTAAATAAATCTCTTTATGCAGGTCGATGATCTACATGTGCTGACAAAATAACTGCGCTTTTGACACCTTTGACCAGGCAAGCCAGATGGCCAACAGTTCTCGCCAGTAGATAACACTCCAAGGTGGCAGACAATTAAAGGCTACTGCTCTAACATATCTCAGGTGAGACAACACAGCAACAAAACATACTGCTTTTTTTTTAATTCGATTTGTAATTTCAGTCTCAACAATAAAACCTATTTTTCTTTGCATTTTTCTACAATAGACCAATGATTTGACAAAGAAATCCAATATCAACTACCCCAGTTAGCCCAAAGTTAATAGCAGTTGAAAATAATTCAATTCTTTCAAATCAGTTGTTTAGTATTTTCAGGCCATCAATGAGAGTAGAAATACGTCACTGAGTCTGCGGAGTATAGTATTATTAAGAGTAGACAAAGTGATCTTTCATTGATTCAAACAACCACTCAGCTCCTTACCCATAGTTCGCCCATGGAAGGCATTCTTGAAGCCCATAATGGTGAGAGGAGGACATCCAGGAGGAAGGTTGAGGAGGCACGTTTCTAAATCTTCTTTCGTTGGGGGTGCACCACCTCGTAATTTCCGCTGAAAAGAATAATAGATTTTAGCATTTTCTTCAGCGGGCAGGAAAAATTCTCAAGATACACAAACCGAACGACTAACCCAAATTGTCACCAGGGCATGCTTGATAACATTAACTCTCCATGAAACAAGATTTGTAGGGTTAAATTGGCTTAAGCCAGCAAGGGAAAACCAATGTATTGAAATGGTTCAGAGAAAGCTTGGACTGATTTTTGGTAGGCCATTAATAATTAAATACCAACAGACATATAGGACACCCTTAATGTTTTCGTATCTTACCATATGCCTCATGAAGACGGCCTTGAATCCATGTTCATTTGAGCAAGCACCACACATCAGAGTATGTACATGATTCAGGCCAGGTGGGGCAATCTGAAAAACAAATCAGAATTATATGATTGGTAAGGTACTGTCACGAGACACCCTGATGATTCAGTTAACTGCGACAAACTTTTATACAAGATACATATTTTACTGCGAAGTTAAAATGTTTTAGCAAAGATATGGTTGAGATATGCATACCTCCAAAAGAGAGTTCTCCATTCGCGCTGGCCAGTTACCAGGGGGAAACACCTGAAGTGCAGGTCGGTTAACCAGGTCATACTGAAATACACAGATGTTGAAAAAATTGGATAACACCGATCACATGAGCAACGGATCCATGATATGGATGCAATAAGATGAATTCTGATATTTTGATCTATGGTGATGCAGTGGACAAATTATTTATTAGCATCTTTCTTAGCAATACCAGACTAAAGCCATATCATTACTTCTGATACCAAGCTTAAAATTAGGGGCCATTCCCATCAACATTTTCCTGATTTTACACTTGAATCAAGACCCTTTCTTAACCAACATAGAAGATTATGTTCTGTAATTTTACAAGAGCAACTTTTTAGAACTACATGTATGTCCCTCAGTTTTCATCACATTTAGCTGATAAACCAATAGAACTATGAACAGGCCTATGCTTTAACGTTTATGGTTAAGAATTTATGTTACGTCGGCTTACACATATGTACTTATATAGTGCCCTTACATTTTTACATGAATACATACACAGCCACAGGCCAACCTAATAGTAAACTGTATTTTATATTCTAGGCCTATATGTTTATCACGAAGGAACATTTTAGTTTCAGAACAGCCATTTCACACCAGTTGGCGTCATACGCTCCAAGTCTTTTGGTAACAATATCGTTACTGTTGGTGAGCTGATGAAGTTTCGTAACAGATCCAAGGGGAAGTAATGAATTTTACATGAGCCATCCTTATGGCCAAATCTTCTCAGTATAAAGATTGCAAACAGAGAACTGGGCTTCTTGGCTACACAAACAGGCAGGAGCATTTGATGATCTTAGAAAGTAATCGGAAACCAAAGCAAATAATATTAATAAGGAAAGAGGCAGATGAATAATTGGCAAATGCACTTAGATTCATGTCTCTGTCGGTGATGAATTGATACCGGATTATGACATGCTGAATGGGGCTCCCACTAAACTAAATCAGCATTGATTTTCTTTGAAGAGGACAGACCACTTGAGTCTGGGAGAGAGCTGGGCATACTTACCACATTAGCAGGATCTTGCATAGCTTTTATCATGCTCGGATGGTTGTACCCTGCAAGGCAAGAGAATGATAATCATAACCTTCAAAATTTTACATATTTCATGTGTTTATGTATGTTGTCATTGGCAGAAGATGGTAACTCACTCCGCCCATGGAAGCACATTATTGCCTAGCTAATCTGACTTTATAACTTCATCTTTGAGCATTCTGACTGAGCTTCATTTTATTTCCCTTCAATATACATTTTAACAAGTCTTGCAGGTCATTTTCGTGCAATAAATATATGTCACATCATGTTACATGTTTATGGCATAACCTGCCAGGTCACGCGATTATCCTCTGATTAACAGAAAATAGGATTAAAGCCTTTAAAAAGAAAAACATCTATAAAGCTCATGATAAGTCATACCAGTGCCAGCAAGATTTTCAGACATCAACTCAAGGTCACCAGACCTATAGGACACCCATATTCAAATTCGATATGATAACATAGACAATTATCAAGGTTTAATGTCCAATGCCACATATTAACTCATTATCCAGTAAGACTGATTTACTCCATGACATGTTAACCGTAGTTCAGCAAGCATCGTACAAATAAGCGATTTTAGTCATGTTCTCATGGTTCCATTGCAAGTCGCAGCGACTAACATTGTTTGGTTTTTCTGTAATGCTTTAGTTATACTCAGACCCCTGATTTGTATCTTTGATATTCTCACGATCAAGATATTTTATGGATGGGAAAAACAGTGGGTTTTAATGGAAAGAAAAGATCAGGCATTTACAGTATAAATGACAAAGGACAACACATTTTTAAAAGCTGATTGAACTTTTTAAAGCACAACAGATTAGCCAAAAAAAAGGCGCAAGAGTTCAAAGGTCAGATGAAAGTAGCTTTTTTAAATATTGCAATAACACTAACTAGGATAGCTAGACAAATGCCAATCGAGACACCCAAGAAACCAGCTCAAGGAGTTTGTTATTGTCATCTCAAGGCAAGATTTATAGGAGTCAAAAAGAAAAACAACCAGTTGACATAAGTAGGAAATGTCACCAAAGTTTGTCACCTCCTCCACCCGAGATAATTTTAGATTCTCTCTACTTCTAGATGTGTGTCAGTGATCAGTTTTTATCTGGTAATATGCCAAACTAGGTTCAGCCTACTCAAATTCCTCCAGCAGACCTAACACTGACACACAATTTATAAGTATGTTGTATAATTTTAACTTCAATGAAGGAGGTTGACACTTATTTTAAAGAAGATTAGACACTACGTATCTCAAGTTATCTCAAATGAAGGAGACTCATATGATGAACTTTTACTATCAGTAATTAATGGGTTCATGAAATAAATCTGATAGCCTCACCCTGAGAATAGGCACAAGTAGGCATTGTAAGAAATTGAGTGATTTAACTGTGTTTTAAAAAAGAAAATTTTACATAATGTGCCTACTTTTTCACGGAGGCTTTTAATACTTAATTGTTTTAATAATATTTTAGATTATCAGTGTACTATCCTTTTGGTCAATTGTTATTGAAACGCGCCACAAACAATTCCAGCAACTGGGAGTACCGATTAAAAGACTTAAACAGGAGTCAATTCTTGTCTTTTTCACAACAATTTTAAATGGATTGACTTTCTATGGAATATTCAGTGATGATTAAAATTCAAGAAAGAACTTACCAAGAGGTATAGATGATATCTGTGTGAACAGATCAAGAATAGTATTGCCATCCATATCCACGATATAGTTGCCCAGACATTTTGAGTAGTCGACAAAAAACTGCACACTTGAGCAATGCTGAAAGTAAAGGAAGCAAATCTTTAGAACCTATTATTGTGAGATACTCGGTACAGTTTTTTCTACTTGGGTTAAGAAATCAGAAAGCTTTGCAACATTTAGATAATTTGAATTTTACTATTTACCTGTATGTTGTCAAGTTCTCTCAATAGTTCCTTTGATTTTGGTCCAGGTAGGGCTGTTTTCATTACAGGCCCTTCTGGCTCATCCACACCATAATGTTTCCTGGCGGCCTGTCCAGTTACACACCGAACTGAAGAAAGAATAAAACCAGACTAAAAAAAAGCAGGGTGTTTTCATTTAGAAAAAAGGGCGAGGGCAGGGCGCTGCGGCCTTCTTCTATTCTGCTTTAGCTGAAACACTATGTCCCTATATTGAGGCAGTGCCAATGGACGATTTTGAGAAGTTTGTGGGTGCGCTGACCAATCATGCGTTTCAAAGGAGTCACAATTGCTTTATGGCATTGCCCAAAGTCTGCTTTGGCCTTCTGTTTTTCCGATGTGTTCCGATGGTACAAAATTGTTTTGTTTGGGCCTTCGGCCTCGTTCGTCTGCATCGAAAAGGTCTAGGCTATGACGTAACTCAACCGAGTCAACGTGATTCCTTTCTTATCTAATCTAGACTACCACGATGCCTCCGTCACTCCAATTCAACGGTTCAATCTTTTCACTAAACAAAAATTGCATGAAAAGCAAATAGCAATAAGCATACATCCACTACTGCTACTAAAAAATACATTTTGCATTTCATGGATCATACACATACACAACATAGTGCAGTGCCACGTAGGGATGACAAGCAGAACTAGAATATTTACATTTTGCTCAACTTTTATTCACTGCCTGCAAGAAATTAGTAATGCAAACCGAATTTATAATTGGTGCATTAGAAAGTTGAATATGAATACGAAACGACCACATAAATACTCACTTTGTTTCCGGAGTGAACATAGTGAATTTTGTTGAATGAATCGGCGAAGTCCGAACTGCATACACCCACTCGTCGCCATTCCTGCTTGATCTAGAGCAAAGTCGGCAAACTCGCCCAAGTGCCCAAAATATAAGGAACGAAATCAGCGCCTCTAGTGTCAAGATTTCGAGCCGGAGGCAGACAGTGTTATATCCAATCCGCGATAGCAGGTCATGTGATCTTTGAGATTTCGCGGGAAATGAAAGGGTACCAACTGTGTGATGATGTCATCGTTGGAGAGACTCTTTGCTCACCAGTTTTGGCGTGAGGAGGTTTAGACTGGATACCGACTCTTTCACCAGTCTCCTCCATGCCGAGTTTAATAAGCCCCCCTTTAGGAGGGGCTCTTAAGATACACGTGTGTGTGGGAGTATATACTGATTTGATGAGAAATAAAGAGAGTAAATATTGTATATCCTACAAACAATTTTTTTTGGTATTTTTCTGAATTAACTCCGTTGAGTTTACCGATTTCTCCGCGATCTTCCGGTGGTGGTTGCTATCCCATTGATTGAAATTAATTTAAATTAATTTAAATCTTCATGGGAATTCGCTACATCATATGCCTAAGAAATTGGCCAATTATATTAATATTTTTATTAGAGAAATATCCGTCCTAAATAATGACAGAAAAGGGTGGTTTATTTCAATTTTGTGTCGACATGATCGAGGTCACGTGACATAAAAACAAAACAATCGCACACACCCGTCCAAAAAGGCACTTTAAGAAAAACAAATACGTTTTTCCAGCTTAAAACCACACTGACGACTAAGTTATATTGGTCTTCTGCCCAAATCTGAAGTATCAAAATGAATCACAAACTAGAACTAGCTCTATTTAGCAAAAGTTGCGTGAAAAATTCGGGTGAGCGACATTCTGTACCCTAGCGGCCAATAAATAAACTACTTTCAGCCGTCTGCTCCGGTCTCGTTAGGGAGTTTTTCCCAAATGTACGCGATGATGACGTGCCCCATTAACAGGACGTAACATCTATTTTAAAATGCGTTTCCAAAGTGAATGCATGAGGACAACCTATTTGTGTCGTATATCACTGGAAACGCCCGATTCCCGTGAATAAGGACAATCACAATGTATTACATTACCAAAACAAAAATGTGTCGGAAGGAACTATATGGATGGTCCCATCGCACCCCCCCCTCCAGCAGTATGACACAGAAGGGCTAGTTGACTGTCCACCGGGGGGGGGGGGGGGGGTTTGGGGGAGCTTCCCCCCAACGCACTGGTAAAAACCTATGTCGACGGAGGGGGGTTTGGGGGGTGTCCCCCCCATTGTAACAGCTGTAGTTGTTAGAGCTTGCACTTAACATATGCTCGTAGGGGGGTTCGGGGGAGCTCCCCCGACCTAAAGGGGGGCTCACTAAGTCCTTGACTTTACATATTATGACTAATAAGCCCCCCTCTTAGGAGGGGCTCTTAAGATACACGTGTGTGCGGGAGTATATAATGTAAATGAAGTGAAATAAAGAGAGTAATTATTGTATATCCAACAAACAATTTTTTTTGGTTTTTCAAAATGGCGCTGAATAAATAAATCAGACCAGTTGTAGCGCTGAATTATAAATCAGACCAGTTGTAACAGGTTACGAGAACATCTAATTTAAATCTTCATGGGAATTCGCTACATATGCCTAAGAAATTGGCCAATTATATTAATATTTTTATTAGAGAAATATCCGTCCTAAATAATGACAGAAAAGGGTGGTTTATTTCAATTTTGTGTCGACATGGTCGAGGTCACGTGACATAAACAAAACAATCGCACACACCCGTCCAAAAAAAGCACTTTAAGAATAACAAATACGTTTTTCCTGCTTAAAACCACACTGACGACTAAGTTATATTGGTCTACTGCCCAAATCTGAAGTATCAAAATGAATAACAAACTAGAACTAGCTCTATTTAGCAAAAGTTGCGTGAAAAATTCGGGTGAGTGACATTCTGCACCCTAGCGGCCAATAAGTAAACTACTTTCAGCCGTCTGCTCTGGTCTCGTTAGGGAGTTTTTCCCAGTTTTCCCGCGATGATGACGTGCCCCATTAACAGGACGTAACATCTATTTTAAAATGCGTTTCCAAAGTGAATGCATGAGGACAATCCATTTAAGTGTCGTATACCACTGGAAACGCCCGATTCCCGTGAATAAGGACAATCACAATGTATTACATTACCAAAACAAAACTGTGTCGGAAGGAACTATATGGATGGTCTCATCGCACCCCCCCCCCCCCCTCCAGCAGTATGACACAGAAGGGCTAGTTGACTGTCCACCGGGGGGGTTTGGGGGGAGCTTCCCCCCAACGCACTGGTAAAAACCTATGTCGACGGAGGGGGGTTTGGGGGGTGTCCCCCCATTGTAACAGCTGTAGTTGTTAGAGCTTGCACTTAACATATGCTCGTAGGGGGGTTCGGGGGAGCTCCCCCGACCTAAAGGGGGGCTCACTAAGTCCTTGACTTTACATATTAAGACCCCCTTTAGGAGGGGCTCTTAAGATACACGTGTGTGCGGGAGTATATAATGTAAATGAAGTGAAATAAAGAGAGTAAGTATTGTATATCCAACAAACAATTTTTTTTGGTTTTTCAAAATGGCGCTGAATAAATAAATCAGACCAGTTGTAGCGCTGAATTATAAATCAGACCAGTTGTAACAGGTTACGAGAACATCTAATTTAAATCTTCATGGGAATTCGCTACATATGCCTAAGAAATTGGCCAATTATATTGATATTTTCATTAGAGAAATATCCGTCATAAATAATGACAGAAAAGGTGGTTTTATATCAATTTTGTGTCTACATGGTCGAGGTCACGTGACATAAAAACAATCGCACACACCCGTCCAAAAAAGGCACTTTAAGAAAAACAAATACGTTTTCCCTGCTTAAAACCACACTGACGACTAAGTTATATTGGTCTACTGCCCAAATCTGAAGTATCAAAATGAATCACAAACTAGAACTAGCTCTATTCAGCTATAGTTGCGTGAAAAATTCGGGTGAGCGGCGCGAGCGGCGTACATTCTGCACCCTAGCGGCCAAAAAATAAACTACTTTCAGCTGTCTGCTCCGGTCTCGTTAGGGAGTTTTTCCCAAATGTACGCGATGATGACGTGCCCATTAACAGGACGTAACATCTATTTTAAAATGCGTTTCCATCGTGAATGCATAAGGACAACCCATTTGTGTCGTATATCACTGGAAATGCCCGATTCCCGTGAATAAGGACAATCAAAATGTATTACATTACCAAAACAAAAATGTGTCGGAAGGAACTATATGGATGGTCCCATCGCACCCCCCCTCCAGCAGTATGACACAGAAGGGCTAGTTGACTGTCCACCGGGGGGGTTTGGGGGGAGCTTCCCCCCAACGCACTGGTAAAAACCTATGTCGACGGAGGGGGGTTTGGGGGGTGTCCCCCCATTGTAACAGCTGTAGTTGTTAGAGCTTGCACTTAACATATGCTCGTAGGGGGGTTCGGGGGAGCTCCCCCGACCTAAAGGGGGGCTCACTAAGTCCTTGACTTTACATATTAAACTATAGCTCTGAAATTTTGCTAGGCTATTTCTTTCTTAAATTATTGGCAAATTAATGTAAGTGTTACATTCACACGTTGTTGACGAACATATTTGCCCAATAGGGGGCATCTCCTGACAACCCCCAAAAAATGCTGAAATATTCTGTTTCCGCATTGCCGTATTCTAATTGAATTGTTTCATCAGAGGTTTTTGTAAGGTATTCACAAAAAAGTTGAAGCCGTTCTGTTGTTAATTAACCTATTGCTGGTAAATTAGTACCGATAAGCTGCAGATGCCGACATTCTTTTTTGTCAAGATTTTGACTCCTCTTTTTACCACTTCAGACTCAACTTCAGAGAAATGTTTGGAAGTTTCTCAAGTCAAGGGTGGGACTATGGTGATGACATCGCCAGAGGAAATCCTGATGATGATCCATTGGATGATCTGGATTCAGATAGTTCCGAGTACCACAGGGAGATGGAAGTGGCCTTGTACAGCCAAATTCATCATGAGACTGTTGGAGAAGTGGAGGAACAAGCCACGTCTTTCACTGTCGAAAACGCAAAGGAGAAAAATGGTGAAATCATCAGAAATGAATCACCCAAGCTCCTTGGAAAGAAAGCTGTGTCAACTCCAGTAGTTTCTAATGAATATACTGTGAAATTAGAGACACATGTGCTGGAGCCTAGAGCTACAAGTACACCTGCACCAGAATCAAAGGAAACTGAAGTTATTAACCTCACATCTGAAAGAAAATTCAGTAAGAAAAAGACATCTGGCCCCAAGATTGAAGACTTTCTTATGATCAGCAGTGATGATTTGATGTCTCCTCCCTGGTCTGAAAGATCTGTCAAATCAAGTACAACTAAGCAAATGCCAGAGGTTATAACACTATCAAGTGACATCACTTCCGATACTGATGTAGTTGTTGAAAAACATTTCGTTGGTGGTATCTCTCTGCCCGTTTCTGACAAGAAAAAGAGGACAAAAGCCAAGGAAGAATTGATAGATTTGACTCTTTTAGATAGTTCTGATATGTCTTCGAGTGATAGTGATATACTTCAGGAAATTGTGGATGAAATAAATGATGACAATATTGTTTTGAATGTTAACAACAAGGGAGCAAGGAAGATCGTCCTGAATGCTGCTGAATTGAGCGACTATGAAGAGATATGTCAACTTGACCAGGGTGAATTTTTGCATGAAAATATTTGAGAATACTTTTCGAATGATTGCTCAATATTCAAATTTCGAAGCTATTACTTCAGTAATCTCCTCAACCCTTTCACTGTTGTTTATTATTGGAATTGACTGTCACTGTGTGTCAGCACATGGCAGTACTGGCTGAAAACTGGCTACCGCTGCGAAAGGGTTAAAAAGATGGCCAGAGGAAAAGTAGTTGATCAATTCATCTATTGAGAATGAGATTGTGGACATGTCTGTTGATCATAATAAGATCTTCCTTGTGGTGTAAATCCTAACTCAATCGTTAAAATACCTGTACTTCAAAGACAAGGGAAAATTTACTCAAACACGTCATGTTACAAAATGTTGGTTGCAGTTTTCTAACTGGTGTGATTGTTTCATTTTCAGATTCCAGTTGGAATATAATCAATTCTGACAAGTATACCCATCTAGCCATTCCTGGTAGATATTACGGTCCGCCAAAAATTCAATGTAACAACTGCAAGGAACGAGGCCACCTCTCCAGAGACTGCCCAAAGCCAAAGGTAATAATGACCTGCGCTCTGTATTCTTGTGGAGTACAAATTGTACACCCCAGTATTTGTATTAACCTTTCTCAATACCGGACAAATATGTCAATTGTGAGGCCTCTTGTGTTATGCATTTTTACACACCGCCAGAAACAACAAACCAGGGATGAACCTGTTTAGAACATTAGCAGTGTAATCATTAAGCACTGAAATTGTTTTGGAAAAGTTTACCGTTCTGCATGATCTTAGTGAAACTATTTGTCTGCAGCCGTTTTGACAATTTTCTTGACAATTCCAGAAATTGCCAGTTTGCCTTCTCTGTGGTATTCAGGGCCACATGGCACGAGAATGTCCGGAAAGCCTCTGTTACAACTGCAGTCAAACCGGACACAGTAGCAGGGACTGCTCCAAAAGGCGCAGCAGAGATAGTGATCAGTGTTACCGCTGTGGCGGCTGGGGACACGTAAGAGCAGTAAGTCCTTTTTTTAAACAATGTTAACTTTAAATAATTCGCTTCTTTTCATAAAGATTGATACGTTAATGTACATGTAAACATTTGTGGCAAATATTTCTTTGTTGACAGTGTTGTATAATATGGCTCATGATTTATTTCAGGAATGTTCAGACCTGTGGAGACAGTACCATTCAACAGTAAGTTTCACTTCAGTTGCTCTCTCTGTATGGAGGATGCTTTACTTTGATGTATTTCAATAGCTTGGATTTGAAATGCCCAAAACATTGGCATATCTAGTGCTATTTACTGCGCTGAACTTTGAGTTTGAAACAAGTCCAAGTTTTGGGTTTTTGTTCTTATTCTGATATACTGCATGCAGTAGTGTTTATCATCTGAAATGACACTTTAAGCCCGGTCTATCATGAAATCTTTCAGTAGATCAGATGAGCTGCTCAATCAATGCTACAACCTGTGCACTTCTGACTGGTAGTACCCATTTACCCATCATACATCTGCTTGGAGTGAGACAAGTAAGACAAAGAGAGCTGCCTAGAGCCTCACACAGACTGAAGGACTTGAACCAGGGATCTCTTGACTCGTAGTTGAGAGTCTGTTTTATCCACCTCAGTGAATTCCTATTGATGTTTGACCCTTCAATTATTAGGCTGATCAGAGGCAAGCATAAATCGGTATGAGTTCTGGAAAAATCATTTGACATCTTCTCATTATGTTATCTTCTGTCCCTTCAGACTGGCCCTGGTTTACTTGTACAAACAGAGACTCAAGAGAACTCCAATATGTGGTGCTTCAACTGCAGCCAGGAAGGGCATTTTGGGCATGTGAGTAGACACTACCTATCATTTACGTATTGGTAATATTTGATGAGGAGTGCATCTTAGTTAATCCAACTTCTCACTGTTGCAGGTTGGTCTACAAATTATACTGTAAACCCTCAGATCCAAGTCCTGGAAAAGTTTGATTAGAAACAATGAAGGGGACTTTCTGATGATAGAGAGCCAACAGAGAAGGCAGCCCTGAATCAACCGGAATTCTAAGAGGATAGATAACAATTTCATTAGAAAATAAAAGCTGTGGTCCCTTGATTGTGATTCAAAGCAATAACTGGCAAGTCCCCTTCATCACACTACACGCCACACAGCATTCTAATGAGTTGTATTCATTTACAGGAATGTACAGAAGAAATGATGAATCGCTGGAGCAAGGCACCATTTTGTCCATGGGTGTCTAAATATGATGACATCAGAATCAAAAATCCAACCAATAGAAAAAGGCAGCACGGTATGGCACGGTTTGTTATTCAGAAGCATTGGGTCTGTGAAGCTTGCATTTGATCAGTAGTGTCACACTTTATATTAAAGAAGATTGCTGTGTTCGCTCAAGACAAGCGTGTAAACTATATTTAAATACAATGCTTTTGTTTATTTTTAGATGATCACAGATCCAATGAGCCTGTTTGGAAAAGAAGAAAAACAGATTCCACGAGTGCTACCAGTTCAAGAAAGATTTCTGAACAGACAAAACGCTGGTTGTCTGCTGAAGAAAATTCAAAAAAGACAAAAAAAGGAAAGAGTATGAAAAAGATTTCTGAACAGACAAAACGCTGGTTGTCTGCTGAAGACAATTCAAAAAAGACTAAAAAAGGAAAGAGTATGAAAAAAAAAAAGAGAAAGTTTGAGGAGGAATACGGAGGGGATGATTTACCGCGGTCAAGTGTCAGGGACGGGCAGAGGGGTAGGAGAAAACGGAGAGGCGCTGGTAGTTTGAGTCTAGAGCAGCATTCCTGGCTTGTTGATGAGCCTGTTGAAAAGAAAAAGGGAAGAAAGAACTTTAGAGAAAAGAAAGCTGCTGTGGCTGCTGAGTATTCGGAACAGAAGGTTGGAAACTACAGGCAGAAGAATAAAACGAAGTGGAAGTTAGATCAGACTGGTAGAAATGATGGTGGAAATCCTCATTTCAAATCAAAGTGGGTTCCATCAGAAAAAGGTGAATGGACTTGTAAGGGTAGGGGGAAGCGTGGGAAAGGTGGAGGAAGAAACTGGAATACTGGTGGTAATAGTGGATTCAAGTCCAAGAAGGGTTTCAATTTCAAGGTATACTAGGTATATTTCAAGAATTGTTTGTGTGCTCATGATTTAAATGTTGCAAGGAATTCAGTTTTGACATCTTTTGTTGTAACATCGCTCAAAAGAGGGGTTATTTCCATATATCTCTTCCAAGCAGTTTTCATCCTTTGATTGGGACTTTTACAAGTTTGTGATGATTGCGAAGATTTGTAATTCAGAAAATGAAGACACAGGATATGTTGTTTTTCATTCAAAAAATAAATACCTAGCAAAGAAACTGTGTTTTCTTCCTCATTACAGTATCCATGAGTGTCAATAAAAAATATACATGTATGTCAAGACCGAGTAATGAGAAGCTGCAGGGGAGGTAACCCTGTATTGTATTCATCATGAACAATACAGGCATCATTACCCGATTGGATTTTTGAAGGAGATGAGATGTCCACTAGGCTACTGTCCATCTGAGTAACATTGACGCTTGGTTGCAAGGGACCACAGCTTTTAGTCTCATATGACAGAACTTCATCTATTGATCTTTTATTGAGCCATGATGTAGTGATGTATGGAAGTATACATCTAGTCGTAAACCAGCATGATCTAGCTATAGAAATTGGCAAGGCCAAAACTCCAGGCTGATAAAGAGATGACATTTCCATGAATGCATCGAGACATTCAATTTTCACCCAAGATGTCACTTTAAATGATGAAGTCGCAACCATTTTAGAGCATGCTATTCACTCAAAATAAAACCACCATGGTGCTTTGAAAGCATGTCGTGTAACCATGGCTGGCTCAATGTCACAACCAGCCATCTGTCTGATGAGGAATCCGATTGGTTGTGTAGGCAATGACACAAGGACATTATTCAAGGCATTTTGGTTTTGTCTTCGAGAGCAGTTGGAGACCGACTTCATCAATCCTTTTCTCAATGAATTACAACAACAAACTGTTTTAGAACCAGTTTAATTACAAAGGATCCAAACAATACTGATATTATCTGTCATCAATTTTCACCATCCTTCAACTGTTACATGTTCTAAATCAGTCACATCATGACTTCATGACTTGTTCTATCTGTCTCTCCAGTTGCCTTGAAAGTCTGTGATTCATAAAAAGTAACTGTCCTCCGGGCAAATATTTATCAAGTATAAGGTCAACTCTATCAACTTTCAACATGGCTTCAGATGGCTGGCTTATTACACGTAAATGCTCCTGAAGAAATCCAATCAGACGTTTCAAGACAATCTCAGCTATCGTCATATTTTCATGTCCTTCCAGCACAAAGCTGAAGCAGCAATTCGCTGCCGCTAACCACAAGGAAAGTTTCTCAGTTTGATATGGTTCCCCTGCAGGCAATCTAAGAAATCCCATCTCGAATTCGGGCAAAACATCTTCATTGTTCAATCTGCTCAAGTCCTCCTCCACAGTACGCCCTGTAATCGCTTTCCGAAAGATGTATTCGGATTGCACAAAGTCAGAAACTATTTGCGACTGTTGTTTCCGACTGGCAATCAATTCCTTCGAGCTAGGTTGTTCTGTTTCCTGGTCTTGAACAGTTCCACGGGATGGTGAACGTGATCTTCTTCCATGAAAGTGATCAGGAGTCCCAATCCTGAACGACCCAGTCACATCAACAGGACTTGGGGCTGGACTTAGATTAGGGGTCGGAACATTGAGCTCATAAGAGTTCAACTTTAGTGTCCTCTCCCGAGACATGCAACCAGAACGAAATTCTGCTATATTTTCTTGACTGAAATATCGTTGGTATACTACTCTTGCAGAATCACCTGCAATAACATGAATTATGAATGCATAAACCATTCTTTTCACAGGTTTGTTTACACACTCACTTCCGGGTTTGTCGTCGTGGTTGTCGCCTACAGAATGAGATGTCCATAGCAGCCGTTGTAGGTACCCGTAAGCCTCGCGCACTGCTCATTTTCTTAGCAATCTCAAATGTACACATTATATGTACATGGATGATTAGAGTTTGCGCAAATTTCTCAGCATGGCGACAATGTAAACAACATGGCTGACTTTTGTTAGTTATGCTTTTCCTAAATATGATTTTCCTAAATATCATGAGTTTTGCCTGTAAGTATGCAAATGTATTAAATGTTTTCGAAAATTCAAAGTTATGAGGATCATCTTGTAGTTTATCAATTCACTTGGGTTGCTATTTTTTGATAGATGAGCCGTGGGATATAAAACAATTAAGAAAGAATGAGGGATGAGTTGTTCCTCCAGTTCCTTCCACTTCCACTCCCAGTTCCATTAATAGACCTACTGCTCGTGCCGAGACTCGACAGATTGAGTGTATTATTTTGATATCCCAGATTACTGAATCTCCTTGTTCATGTCTTTGCCTTGGACCTATAATAAAAGATATTGATGGAACCTAGCTTAGACTAAGCCTAGCTAGAGGAAGCTTCCAAGTCAGTGTGGTATTCACAGCGCTGTTTTTAATCTCATTCTGCATCACCATAATCACACAATGTCAAGGATGGAGTTCCAAAAGGTGGTGCCCCAGGTCATGCATTTTTTCTGCCAGGGTGGATGTCGAAAGTCTCCAACCAGCTAACTGTCAGACATGATTGTTCAGCTGTTGAACTGAAAACAGCATTGACTATAAGGCCCATTCTGCAAAGTGTTAAGTCAGTGAGTTTACTGTCATAAACTTTTCACTAATGATATCATCATGATGATGATCATCATCATGATCCATTTCAGATTTCACCCAAATATCTCACAATGGATGATAATGCCAAAAACCATCCTCAACGCAAACATGGGGCTGCCAAAAGCTCAAGAAGTTCACGTTCATCAATTTCTACAGTAAGTATACTTTTGACTTTATTTTGTGGCTTGTTTCTGATTTTGCATTTACACTATTGTTTTTGATAGCTTGTTATCGCTGTCATTACAAATTATCTTCAACTTTGAAGGAGGGAGAATTAATTTGTTCAGCTTTCGACTTAATGAAGTGTTATTGCTATTATTCCAGATTAAGCTGCCCCCAATTACTACACCACCACGCAGACAGACTTCTCCTACAGGTGAGCACAACATATATGATGAAATCAGATGTTTAGAATCTTTTTCTTAGTGTTTATCACACCTAAATTGCTAGCAAACTGACCTATCAGCGCCTAGGTCCTAGGAGGGTCTATTGATTTGAACAGCTTGTATTCGTCATTCTCAGCAATTGCTTACTATAAGAAATTCCTTAATGTTTTTAACTGAAATGTATTGATAATCGTCTTTTCAGTGAATCCATGGTTCTTCAATGATCCTGCTGCATTGCGTTTGGGACGAGTAAGTTTTTAAGAATATTCATTGGCAGTTGGCCAGTGCCGTGCTTTCAGGAAGATACCACTGCTTACAATTTTAAATGTTAACACTTATCACAATGTAATTAATGTAAATATCTATGATATCCAAAGTTAAGTTGAGGTAGATTGAGTAAGATTATTGAGAGAGATTGTTGTCCTGATAGCTTTCCAGCAACCTTCAAATAATCTACAATAACAATTTGTCATCCTGCTCACCTCTAGAAAATTATATCTGGTGGGGAAGTTTTTATATTTCTCTCACAAATCTTTTGTGATAGAGTGTTCAGTCACCAAGCTATTGTAAAAGTTAAATTTCTCCTTCAGGGCAAACGTAGTCGCCCAAGATGTGGCATCGGCATTCTTGTCCAGTCATCCTACTCACAGAGACGTATGCTTGCCCCTCTCCCCGCCGTCATCAAAAGAAACAAACAAGCACCTCCACCAAAACAAAAAACTGAGTTGTAAGTATGCAAATTCCATTACAGATCAGTATATCACGAATTCTAGTGATTAAATCATTCCAGAAAACTAGGAATGGGCCTTGATTATGGAAATCAGCAGTTTATTTAAAAACTGCTGATGGTACCCATGTCTCTTTGTGTTTTTGACTGTTGCCCTCTTCCTTGTTTATTTCAGGTCAGGCCAAATTGATGCTTTGCTTCTGAATGAAAGCAGGCCAATGACAGAACTCAGTGAGAGTATGAAAAATGGTGCTGAAGGGATGAAAGAACTAGAGTGTGACAGCAACTTGGAACCTGAAAACTTGAAACCTAGTGATACAAACAGCCAAGCCTTCAAAGATTTTGTTGCGGCTTTTGATGCCATCCCAGTTGACACGAAAAATGTGTCTTTATCAGACATCAGTGGCATCAGTGACATCTCATCTTTATGGGATGATGATGGTGAAGACGATGAAGATCTCGACAGTGATGATATGGACGATGATGAGGATGATGATTTAGATGATGATTTAGATGATGATGAAGATGATGATGATGATGATTTTGATATGGATATTGATATTGAGGATATGAGCAAAAATGTCCTTCCCAGTGTCCTACCTTCCGTTGAAGACAGGCTAGCCCCAATGCCAGCACAGTTGACTTTGGCTGCCAAGGTGAAAAGGCTGTTTCAGGGAGACGTGGAATTGGACTATCCAGCTAGCGCTAAGATTGTCAGGATCTTCACAAGCAGTACATTTACAGGTAGTTGATCATTCTGATATAAGGATTGTGCCAAGTGACAATAAGCATGTGTTCTTTCTTTACATAACTTGCATTATGACATAATGAGTCACCACATTTGAAGGGTATGTCTTGAAGCTCTGACTTGCCTTCATAGCTTTCTAAATCTGAATTAAAATATTTCCCTATTCAAGCCCCTGAGTCTTGCATCACCATTTCTTTCAGACACACATCATGAGAGGAACTATTTGATGAAGAAAACCTACCCAGAGCTTAAGAAGTTTTGCCATGGCCTTGGCTATGAATTCCAGGTTGTTGACATGAGATGGGGAATCCGAGAATACTCAAATGATGAACATACTGCCACCGAACTTTGCTTACAAGAGTTGAAACTCTGCAAAGATCTTTCAACTGGGCCATTCTTTGTGGTAGGTACAGGGACTGAGGAAAATTATTTATATGGGACTGATTTGGTAATGTACATATTGGAACGAAACCTTTGAAAAGAGTTGTGTTTCCCAAGATATCTATGTCGTAAGCTTACTTGGAGTTGGAAGGATGGCGTTGTGGTAGGTAGAGGTGGTCGACTGCCAGCCCATTTGTCTAAAATCTATAAAAATTCGGACTACAGTATTTCTCTATTAATTTGAACTCTTAATTTCTACTGGTGTCAGAAAATAAGTCCTTTTAACTTGCAGACGTTCTTGTCTCACAAGTATGGCTACTGTCCTCTACCGCGGGTCATTGATGGCGAAGAGTTTGAACTTTTGCTGATAGCTGTAGTAGAAGATAGTGACCATGATCTTATCAGCAAGTAAGCAGCGGCGTTTCATTATAAATTACGAAGTGATGAGGCCTGAGGCAAAACAATTCAAATACATTTTGGGAAATATTGGACAAAGAGAAAATGTGAGATAAAAGGGCCACCTGAATTGAAGTGACAGTGTTTTGACTCCATCGAATCTACAGCCAAAGCCACTTTTCCAGAGCAAAATGGGAATGATCAAGTTGAGCAAATCATGTTTGCAGTCTGCATTAAATTGATTGATAACTGACTTTTCATTTTTGAAAATCCCTTTTCAGATGGTATCAAAAGGATTACAATGTTGTCCCAGCAGCATACATCCTCCAGCCAATCAGTACGTACTACCCTGATGTTTTGGATAAAAGGAGCATCGATGTCCAGAAAGCTGCCAAAAGAAGATGGTGGGCCGACGAGGAACGAATCTCTGAAATTCTTGCCAGGGCTGCTGCACAAAAGCTACCCGATACAAAAGATATTCAGAAATACTTAATATCAGGTAAGGACATGTCCATTATCATTGACCCTTAATGTCAGTAGTTAGTGATTTGACAAGGCCGGAACAGAATCGTAAATTTTCCTACATACAGTTTCTGGTTTTAATGACTAAACTGAATGTTGTTTAATTTAAACTAAAAATATGATTCTGATCAAAAAGTTGATTGATTTGATAAATTTCTTTGGTTTGTGACTATAGGCATGAATTGGTGACTACTCTTGCCTAATCAATTTCATACAAGCCCTCTGTTATTTGCAGTGACTGAGAATGAAATCCGAGATGGGATCCTTGAAGCTGCAGACATCGGTGACCATTGTCTCTGGTTTTACCGAGACATAGAAGATATCTACAACCAACCCAAGAATTATGCCTTTGGGCGCTACACTGGTAAGATTTCCTTTCTTGTGAAATGGTCTTTGAATGATTTTTCAGTGATATATAGGTCTGTAAGATTGTGTGATTTCAGCTACCCGATATTATAAAAAACTGTCAGTATGTCAGATGTCTGCATCCCATGTTGGCTTATGCTAACCCTGGTTAAGATTGCTACCTGTTTGTTCGCCTTGAGGAGAGAAGCTGCTGTAATAAGTCACACTAAGTTCTGATCTTGATTTACAGATGTCAAAACCAATGAAGCGCAAACTGCCAAAGTGATTTATTCCCTGGAGAACCTAAAATCCAAACTTTGCTTTATAATGCCAAAGAACAATATCAAGGAGTACATTCTCAAATGGGACGAAGCAGAAGGTATGTCATGCGATGATTCAGATCTGATAGAAAAATTAATCCAATCACTTCAAAACCTGCGCCTTGGTGTCTTGTCTGTAATGCATTAGACAGGTTGCATATTGGGGTTGTTTGAAATAAGGACTGGTTCTTTCAGGTTACTAGGTATGGCACCTAGAAAAAGCACTTTGCTAATCCGAAACCTGCCTACCACGTTTTAACTAAGGACCATCAATTTTACGTTAGCTTCCCTTGAAATAAGGCTTGAGACACCTGCAGCTGCCTAGCCAGCATGATGTCAAGTGGACAGTGGTATTCAGAAATGTTTTCCTTCTGTCTATAGGTATCAATCCAACAAGTGTACCTGAGCATGCAAAATACCTTGAAGAACTGGCACAAGATTTTGAAAACCAAATGAAGTCTTTGATTGAGAGAGGAATTGAGAAGAAGCAAAAGATTGCCATCCATGACTCGCTGTATGAAGAGGTGTTACAGCACACAGCATTCTGTCAGGAGAAGATCAGCAAGTTTCATGGAAGGGAAGATACCATTCAGGTAATGGTTGAGACATCAATGTCATACTGTGCTGCATCACCCGGAGCTTGTGAAATTGGCTTCCAGATGACATTTCACTTGCAGGTTAGGCATGAAAATGAGAATTACTAATGATTGATGTACAAAGGATTTCAGGACTTTTAACTTGATGTCTTTCAGGAAATCCTGAACTACTTCGAGACTTCTGGAAAAAGCAAGCCTTTTGTTGTCCATGGAAAGTCAGGTTGTGGGAAGACATCCATAATGGCAGCTGCAGCTCAGAAAATCAAGCTGAAGCCAAGGACACTGGTTCTTCTCAGGTAATGCTGATCTTTATTGTATCTGCTTTGTCCCGTTAATGGTATGGGAACATGGGAGTTCTTGCATTGGTTACGTAGAAGGACCTACACTGATTTGGTCTTTAATCGTTTTACTAAAAGAGGCATTCAAATTCAAACATATTTCAACTCATTGCAGGTTTATTGGGACCACACAGGAGAGCTCAGGCATCAGACAACTACTAGTCAGTGTGATGAATCAGATGTTTAAAGTTCAAAGTAAACAACCACCAGACTTCCCAGCGGTAAGTAAGAGATGGACCATGTGCAATTTGGACACTTTTGATGACTCTGGATATTGTTAAAACTGACTCTCAGAAGCTTTAAGAACAATCAGACCAAAATAAATGTGTTATATGTTTCTTCAGATGGTATCGTCCTTGATGGTTCACTGACCAGCCACATGTTCTTCTGATACTAGCATTCACATTGACTTTCAGGACATGAAAGGTTTGATAACGAAATTCACAGTAGCGATCCATTCCATGGCCATCTGGTTGAAGATCTGGAACTGCCAAGCTGTGATCCTGTTAGACTCCCTAGATCAGTTAAACCCAGATGATGGTGCCTTACAGTTGGCTTGGTTACCTGTGAAACTGCCGGAGCGGGTCAAGATTGTTGTGTCAACATTGCCGGACAAGGAGTATGAGTGCTTACCTCGACTTCAGGTTAGCCAAAGCTGTCCTCTGTCGTTCTTTTTATAAGTCACAAGTTTATCCACTGTTGCTCACATGAGACGAAGACAGAACCGAAAAAGCCATAGATCGTAACAAGAAGAAGAAACTGCTGTTATCAACATTACTGTATTGGAATAAATGCAAGAAGCATTACTTAGAGGATATTCTGAGTAGTGGTGGAATAATTATGCCTGAGAATGTTGGTCGTCTCAATAATGAAGGATTTAAATCTGGGGAACCTAGTGACCAAGTGGCAGTGTGGTTTTGACCAAATTGCTTAAAATATGTCACTACTGGTCTTGTTTGCCTTTAGATGCATTTCCATATATTTTTCAGGCGCTTATTCCTTCAACCAATTTCCTTGAGGTCCCAACTTTGTCAGACACCGACGTCAATGGAATCCTTCAACTCTGGTTCAACAAGACCCATCGTACCCTAACATCGGAGCAACAAGACATTCTGGCAAATGCATTCCACAAGTGTCCATTGCCTTTGTTCTTGAAGTTAAGCTTTGATGAGTCATGCCGCTGGTCATCATACTATACGCCAGATAGGACCGTATTGGAGCATACAATCAGGGAAGCCATAATCAGTCTGTTTAATCAGCTAGAAAAGAAATATGGGACACTGTTGGTCTCCAAGGCTCTACGTTATATGACATTGGGTAGGTCATTTGAAAAAGTCAGCCGAAGTCACTCGGCCCATATGGCACTGTTCTAGATACTGAAGTGATACATAATTGCTGAATGTCAATACTTACATCACTGTTGGAGGTCTGAATAAGTACCATTCACCTAATTAGGATACCCAATCACGTGCACACTGAATTTGATCACATTAAATTTTCATATTTGCAGCTGGGCGTAACAATGGCCTGACTGAAACTGAACTTGAAGACCTTCTGTCATGTGATGATGACATCCTCAACGATGTATACCAATACTGGACTCCGCCAATCAGACGTCTGCCTCCCCTTTTGCTTGTCCGTCTGCTGAATGATATCAGACAGTACTTAGGTAAGTTTACGGAGGACTTTTGCTCAGCATTTGAACGATGATATGTCATTCTTATTTTGGTACTGCAGCAGCTCAGTTGGTTTGTCCACAAGACATACTAATTTAAGATGCCAAGTGCATGCGGTACAGTGCAGTGCTATATTTTATGAATATATTTATATACTTTCAGTGACTCGAGGAGCAGATGGATTCCGGGTGGTCTACTGGTATCATCGTCAGTTCATTGAGGCTGCCCAAGAGCAATACTGCACTGTGTCTGAGGAGGACACCAAGGCGGCCCATTTTGCCATTGCAGAATACTTTCTTGGTACTTGGAGTGGTAAGTGTCATCCACCCTGAGGCATTTTCTAAGGTCTTATGCTATCATGTTCACAAAAATTATTCAGTGACAAGGAAAGAAAGTACACGTGTCATCCAGTGTAAAGCTGAGTTAGGCTGTTGTTGACTACTGCAACATAGGTGTGACAAATTTTTTTAAGCATAGCAAGGACTCATATCAGTCTTTTCCATTTTGCCAGGGGTTCCTAAACCATACATCGATAAGAAAGGCATCCCTCATGAAGATGATCGCATCTTACCAGAACAACCAATCAAGTTCACTGAAGATCTCTACAACTATCGCAAACTCATGCTTCTGCCGACGCACTTGGCATACAGTGGAAACTTGAACTTATTGAAGACAGAGGTTCTCTGTAACTACACTTGGCTGTATGCGAAGCTGAAAGCAAAGTCACTCAGGTAAGTAATATCACATTTTCACATCGCTCAAGCATTAGTTGCAAAATCAGAGCAACTTTGTCAGACACCAACATGGACAAATTTTGACACATTCGTCTAAACATGTTTGTACCTTATAAGTGATAAAATTCTATACATTTTTCAGGCATGTATTGGATGATTACCAACTTGCTGCAGGCCTCTACTCCTCTGATACTGACATCCCAACAATCATGTCCATGTTGCAACTCTCCCAAGTTGTCATACAGATTGATGTAACAACCCTGGCTGGCCAAGCTGTGGGAAGAATAAAGGAAGTAAGTTATAAATTGGTTTCTGCAGATATGTCCCTATGACTTTGTCTGAGAATCAAACAGTGTCAAGGCGTCCCTCTCATACTTTTAGCCCAGCACCTGGAAAGTAGAGTTGTCAAAGTTTAGAGTGTGCTCTAATAACTTATTATTGATACCTTAAAAGGCAATTTTTCCATTCATTGACAAATTCTTCCTGTTCTAGGCTGACAGCCCACACATGAAGGAGTTCCTGTCTCAGTGCTGTCAACCATCAGATCCAGGCTTCATCCCCGAGGAACCATTCCTGTTCTCTGTGGGGGGTGAGCTGGCCCACACCATCAGGCTGCACAAAGAGGACATATACAGCTTAGCAATAACTAAAGATGGGAAATATGCTATTAGTAGTAAGTTTGAATTTCACTTTCCTAGTGCATTATGGTTAACTACTGGTCTTCACGATTTGGCCCCAGTCTAATATTGCCAATTGTTCAATTTGGGTTTCTTTCACGGGTGCATTTTGAGCAGTTGAGTGTACATGTGTGTTTTGCTATGGAAATGTTATCCTAGAGCCAATATATCTCTAAGTAACTCAATTGTCAACCCGTGGATTATTATACTTCCTAAATCAAAGTATCATTGAATAGCCATCATTTCATTATTGTCAATTTTTTGGTGATTCAGCTGGCGACGAGGCCATCAAGGTGACTGCAATTTCAGACGGTACGGTGAAAAAGTCCTACACCGCAATGGTCAAGCCAACCAATCGCTCCTTCTACGACCAAGTGAGAATCTGCGGGAAAGATGGTGAACTTTTCTCGGTCCTTCTCTCACTCGGATACAACAGTAGATGCCAATTGTTTATCCTGAAGGTCGAGACTGGCGAAGTTGTACATCAGCTATCCGTGTTTACAGCATCCGTGACAACACATGTTTTTGACGATGGATGCAAATTAGCAGCATTGATTGGTAACAGCCTCTTCATCTTCGATGTATACACTGGTGAAAAAGTGAAAATCACTGACACACTTCTGGAGAAAGGACAGAAATACGGCAATGAAGATCTGATTGGAGGCAAGTTTAATATACATGTACTTTTTACATTTCTATGTTCCAGGTCTTTCTGGACTTCCTGATTATCCTGTATCAAATAGTCCTAGTTTGGGCAACGGCCAAAGGGAACACTGTACCAGACATCTTGATGTCTAATTTAATATTAAGTGCAGCACATCATAATTTTTTTTAAATCCTTTTTCAGGAAACAAGAAATACCTTGTCTTTTCCTGCTTAGGAACCCGATATGTCCGGATATTCGACATTGAGAAGAACGAGATAATCAAAAACGTTGAGATTTATGCCAGGGATATGAAAATACCTGAAGATGATGAAGAAGAAGACAAAGGGAAAGCAGATGTCAGCAATGAATCTGATGTCAACGATGAAGCAGACGTCAATGATGAAGTAGGCATCAACAATGAAGCAGGCGTCAGTGATGAAGAAGGTGTCAACAATGTAGCAGGCGTCAATGATGAAGCAGATGACAAGAAGAAAGTCAAGAATCATGATACTGACGAAGATGATGACGAAAACGAAGATGATGATGACGACTATGACAATGTCACTATCGATGGTTTAGCAGTTACCCCCGATGAGGAGTATGTTGTCCTTGCTAATTGTTCTCTCAATGATTTGGAATATTTCTCATTGCCTGAGATGGAGAAAGTCAAGACTTATCAAGGTAAATTGCTTCTTTCCAGTGTGTTTGTCTTCAGTTGTCTTCTTAGTGCTTTGAGCTGTAAGTGTGATCCGAGTAGAACCATCAGTGGTAAAGACCCAAGTCAACACCAGCCACCACTGAGGTTGTGGCCTTGATCCCTGGCCCAAACACGTCTTCATGTGATAGGGCGACTCTCTGACAGTGTACACTTTCTCCACTTCCTTCGTTGAGTGAGTAATGTCACTCATACATGCAAGTCTAAGGCCTGGACGTGCTTACGTAGCTGGAAATAGTTACAGAAACCCAAGGTTTATTGATACAATAGACAATTTCTCCAAAGTGGAGAAAAATTGATGATTGAAATTACCCTATCTTTCAGGTCATCGAAAAGACTACTCGGAGAAGTTCCAGATACTCCCAGACGGCAAACATCTCGTGCTTCCAGGGATGGAACATTCAAATGTCATCGCATGGGACCTGGTTGCCGGCACCAGGCACACCATACTTGCCCATGAGCATGCAGTCCAGTTTATCGCGGCAGTGGATATGAAAACATTTGTGACGACATCGACCGATAACTTGCTTCGGATCTGGCATCGGGAAGACACTGCTCTGCCAGTTGCTGGAGGTAAAGATGGTCCTGATAAGGAGACTGTGGCATGGAGGTAAGGCCAGATGATTTGTTTGATAGAATCTACTGATATAGTCCCTGTAAAGATGCTCTGAAATCACCTGTAGCTGGGAAGACTGCAGGAGAAGATACAAACTGTTGATTCAAAAACCAAGAAAGTCAGTCTGCTACGACCCTACTTTGAGTAGGGTTGTTTTATGCTCAATGAAGTTGATGGCATTTTGAAATTTCATTCATCAACTAATAACATTTCTCTAATTCCTTCACCTCAGGTTCCTAACATTGAACCCAAAGAACCCTCGCTACCTGCTGGGCAGTTACACAATTAAAGATGCCGAAGGCAAAACCAAGGACATCCAACTTTTTGTACTGGATCTGATGTCAAGGGAAATTGTTCGATCAGCTGCAATAGTAAGATCATTTCTCAAAGCATGTAGAAACCAGTGGAATAGGTGCCAGTCTCTTTGACACAAAAGTCTATACAGGTAGTTTGACCCTGGATTAGATTTTATTATATGTCAGCTTATTTTATGACTCCAGTGGAATAGTATTCAAGCAATCATATATATGAACATGTGATGTGCCTGGTTAGTAGTTGTTCAAAATTTCTTATATTTTCCCATTTCTTTCAGCCTTCTAATAAATATAGTCGTTTCTATATCAATGAAGATAAGATCAGCCAGTCTCAGTTTATCAACGACCATCAATTCATAATGTGCATTGCAAGAAAGTTGGTGATCGTAAATTTGGATACATTGGAAGTTGTACGCATTTTGGATGGGTCCATTCCTAAGATCAATCACTGTGTTGGCATCATCAATGACGCTACAGGTATTTTGAAGTTAATACTCAATTTTCACTTCACTGTTCATTTCAGCCTTCAAAAAAATATGGTGGTCCTCCATCTGGCTTCAGTGAAGAAGCTCAGTTTGTTGACAACTATCGTGTCCTAATGTGCTTGGGCAGAAAAACTGTACTAGTTAATCTGGATACATTAGAAGTTGTTAAAGATTTTGGAAGGATCCCTTCCCAACAAAAAATACCTGGTTGGGGTCATCAGTAATGGCAAAGGTATTTCATAATCTTTTGTCTGATCAATAGAATGGTAGATTTTGAGATCATTGACATTGACAAAGCATTAAAAAACAATTAAAGCTGGCAATAGGTCTCAACAGAGGCACTCTGGGTTATCAACTAGTGACAGCCAGTCAATCACAACATCAAGTTGTTCCTTGGAGGGTGAGGCTGTGACAAGATCAAGGTTTGAACCAACAACTTTTAGAGTTTGATGCCGCAATTCTTCTTGAGAAAATTCTGTGCCTGTGCTCAAGAATTTACAGCTTCTGTAAAGAGAGGTGTTCTTAGATGTATGTGGGAATATACACAGCACCCCCTCTACAGGAACTCTGTGAACTGAATAAATGCTGGCCTGACATTATCTCAAGTCACTCTCTCATTTGATTCCTCACAAATAAGTACTGTATCTCAGCTGCTGATGTATTTTTTTTCAGAATGTATTTGTCTGAGTCGGGGTAGCAAGAACCTGAAGATCAGTAACCTGGCAACTGGAAAAACAGTTGCAATATTGAGGAACGAACTTGACAACAAAAAAGAGCCCGGTGATGCACAGAAGGAGATAAAGCTGACAAAATCTGGCAAAGTCAAGAAAAAGAAAATAGTTCGATATGACTCCGTTTTGGTAAGTAGATCAGAGCTAAATGATACTGAATATACTCCAAGACAATTCTTGAACAGTTGCAGAATATCAACAACTAAGTCTGTCCTATGTTACATGTATGTGAGGGATTGTATCAATGAAAGAAGTGATATTGAATGGAACTTTATATTTGACTAAGATTAGTGTCTTACTGGGAGATAGATGCTGCCGTGGTTGAAGAGGCTACTTTTGCTTATTCTGTTACTTATTTACTTGTGCAGTGTATGTCAGCTCCTCCTGGTGAGTAGTTACGAGAATAGCTTTCTGGTTTGTGAGCAATGTGATGTATTTTGATCAACAGATGATAATATCCATTAAACTTCCTTGCAGACCAATCCCAATGGTACATATGCTGTGGCTGCAACAGACGGTATGAAAACCCAACTTCATGTCTTTGATGTCGTGAACAGAAAATTTCTCCATCGCATAGATCTGAACCCGTATGCTAAAGACGTTGACATTTACCTTGAGGGCTCGCGAATATGGTCTCAGGATGGGAATCTCATGGTTGTGCAAGGTTCTGGTGTGATACGCAAGAAACATCAGCAGATTAAACCACGCTTGGAGAGCAGTGTGATGGTGTTTTATGTGTGGGATATAGCAAAAGGTATGTACTTTTTAATGAAAGTGGAGTTAAACTCTGTCAACCAAGAGTTCTCAGGACTACCAGCAAATTATAGTTATCACGTCTCCTGTGCTGTGGTGACTTGGTGTCTCAAGGCTTTTCAAGTGGCAGGCATGATACAAACTTGCAATACCAGTCTAATTCCCCCAAGAAAAAGGGTATCAGAATATAGCTGTCTCTTCCCTTTGTCATGGTTTGAAGATCTGTTGGGAGTTCACCCCAGCAAAATTATGGTAATAAGAAAGGTCGTCCCCAGACAACTGGATTACAAAGTAGTGAATCTGAATCATGCATGTGTTGATTATCATTATACTCTCCTCTTCATATTTTATTTTCAACTTACAGGAGACATGTCTTCCATTCTGTATGATTGGGAGCATGGGCTGCTGCATGAGCAGAAGAAGAGAGAGAACTCCCCTGAGGCAAACTCCCTCTATGTAGCAGCCAATGACGTGGCCTATGTCTCCTGTGATGACTTCATTGTCAGAGCTCATGACATTCACTCAGGTATTGAGCTCGAGTTACTCTGTCATTGTCAGTATGCCTTCTTATGCTACTCTTGGAGGGATGTTTTCTGAGTTTTCGATTATCAAAGCAATGGGTGATATAGGCTAGATAAGACTAAAATGCTTTTGCTTGACTTTGTTTTGTTAAGAAATGTGGAGTGTCAATGTACATGAAGTATTAAGTAAGCATTTACTAACATTTTCTTTTTATGATCACCCATGATCTCTTCTACTAGACACCAACTTCTGAACGATCAGAGTTAATCGGTCCATTACCTCCCCTCATACGGAGTCCGGGTCAGCGGAGTGGATCCAAGGCTCGAGAGTCAAGATGTCTAATAATTGGTTTGCAATATCAGTATCTTGGTATGTCAAGGGTAAATGTACCGGTATGTCATTTTGTGAAGATACATTTTTTTCATAACACATTCTTCCTCAATTTTTTAGGGGACCTTCTTTATCGCTTGGAAGGACATGGGTCACATGGGGCTGAAGTTATCTCTCTGTCCTTGGACCACCGACGTCTTGTCACATATAATTCTAGCTCCGAAGAGCTTGCCTGTTTTGTTTGGGACCTGGTGACACACAAGAGGTTGACAATGTTCAGGTTCGATGCTGAGGTGAGATTTCCAGCGCTTATTTGATCATTAACTATGACCAGTCTCTTCGCTGATTGTCAATCCCAAAAACTGGACAGAAACCAAGATATCTCTTTGGTTTTTATTCTGACTCGGGCCTGACCTGGATATTGGTTAATGTGTAGGTGTACTTGGAGCAAACTTACCCCTTAAAAATATGTCCCTGTTTTTTCCTCAGATCTCCTCTGTAGCTGCCGTTGGGCAGTGCAGTTCTCTAATCATTGCTGGTAAATCGAAACTAGACATGAAGTATATCAACCTGCATGGTGAAGGATGCCACAGCTATGAAGAGGACTTGAAAGACTTGCCAGAAATGTTCAGTGGAAAAGGTTGGTTGATTCCAAACCTATGACATATAACAAGTTTTTGATAAGTGACACTCATTTATATATCTTTACATGAAGCGCAGTGTTGGTTGTACCTTATACATATTTGCCATCCATTTCGTATGCACGCTGAAGGTTCCAATGACGTCATGATGTCACTCGGTGCATTATGTGTCATGCATTGGCTCATGACATGATTCAAGTCCACAAATGCCTTGCTATAAAAAATCTTCTACATCTCTATATGACCATTTGTTGGATTTAATTCTGTATTTCAGTGCTGAATGTCACACTAGATCCACTCACTGAGGCAGAGATTCTTCAAGCACATGAAGTTCACGAAGGTGACCTTGACAGTGATGTTGATAGTGTGTCCGGTGATGAAAGTGAAGAAGGTACTGATATAGAAGATAGCGATGAAGAGGAGGAGGTGGATGAATATGGTGACGATGATGAAGACGATGATGCCAATGATAAGGGAGAGGAGAAAGGTTTGTTGTTGCTAGCTTCTCTAAAGTTGTTATACTATGATAATATAACAATATCAAACTGATACACGTAGCTCACAATTGAATGTCAACTTTGGTTTTAATCAAATGATATTTGATGTATTTTGAGACCACTGAGATACCCTCTTGAGATGATGTCTGTTATATGCCAATTAATCACAATTATAAGCTGTCAATGCAACTTAGATATATATTTCCTTTAACTTTCAGTAGCTCTACCACCAGGTCCCAAAATCCCAGCAAATTTGACAAAAGAAGAAGTTAGTGGCTATCAAAATCAGCTGATGGAAATGGAGAAACAAATAGAAGAAACCATGAAACTTCTGGAGGAGGCTGTGCAGAAAAAGGAGAAGGAAGAAAGAGAAAAGAGGCTAAAGGCTGTGGGAGAAGCTGGTGTGTTACCCAAAGACGGGGCTGTTGGGATGTTAACTGATGGATCAGTTAAAGACGAAGCTAGTGGCAGTAGTGACAATTATGAATTACCAAATGATGAGATTGTAAAGGAAACTGTTGACGCAGAAAGTAATGGACTTGCAAAGGGTGAAACTGTTGATAATGAAGCTGATCAGGTGGCAGAGGGTAAAATTGTTAACATAGAAATGAATGGACTTGCTAAAGGTGAAACTGTTGCTGATGAAGCTGATCAGGTACAAGTGGTAAGGGACAAAACTGTTGATAATGAAACTACTCAGTTAGCAGAGAGTTAAACTGTTGATCATGAAACTGATCAGGGAGCAGAGAGTGAAACTGATAAGGCAGCAGAGCGCAAGATTTCTTTTAGAGGCTTGCTTATCCTTAGTTCTTGGTGTAAGATTAAGAGAAATGAAAATCTGACCTTGGTATGCTATTTGAATGCCACTTTCAAAGAACCAAGCAAAATAGATATGATATCCCTCCATTAAAGGTAAACTGAGAGTTATGATAATAACCATTACAATCAAAAATGTTGTCACAGCAAAAAGAGCCGATTACGTGTTTCATGCGAGCTGCCTGAGGTGATGACGTCATAATTGCAATGTTTATTATTATCATCAAATGATTAACTTAAAAGTTACTAAAACTCTCAGTTCTCCTTTAAGTGAATTGAAGCGTTTTATTGACGTTGCTAATGTCTTATTGATCATTTATTTAAATTGTACTCTCGGTTGGTCGGCCAATGTCAGAGAACCAGGGGCCGTATTTACAAAGCCCTCGCATCTTTGCGACCACGCAAATCTATTGTTCACCTGCATACACCCTATTGTTCACTGACTGTTAGACAAAAGATTAGCGTGGTCGAAAAGTTGCGAGGGCTTTGTAAATATGGCCCCAGCACTACAAATCTCTACTTTGTTAAAACTTTTTAAAATTCTCATATCTTTATGGGCAGCTGTTATTGTTTTATAATATACATGTACATTGTATACTCAGGTCCAGCCATCACGTTAAAGGAGGAGTGCTCTTGGATATTGACGACTGTCAGAAGTCTGAGAGGTCTCCAACATTTTATATGTTTACATGTGTTAGTATATCTATATCTGAAATATTGTAAAAATTGTGATACTAGTTATTAACTTGCCAAAGTAAGAGATCTGTCTGTATGGTATATACATGTATTTGTTGAAGATTAATACGTCCTGTTAATAAATGCATCTAAAGAAATATATCTCCTATTGCTTTGTTTTTGCCACATCATTAGAATCATCAACAAGATTGGATACCATTCTGCAGACCCCTTAATAGGGACGGCTTTATCGACAGCCCCTTTAATTAGGGCTGTCTTCAAGAGCTCAGTGAAATAGAAGCTTACGTATAAAGCTCAGCTACATGTGCCACTAAGGGTTGGCAACTTCAGTGGCGAATTAGTGCAAATGGTCCTGTCTGCAAGTGTACATTGAGATAGCTCTACCAGAGGCAGTAAGGTTCCTGATGTTGTCTCGCAGATACATAGACTAGGCCTACTTCGTGGAGGCAAGTTGAGTGGCCAAGAGTAGGCCTGACATGCATTGGTCCTGTCTTAAAGTGTACAGTGAGATAAAAGCTCTACCAGAGCCAGTAAGGTTCCAGATGTTGTCTCACGGACATGAGCTATCTCGGGTAAATAGACTACTTCGTGGAGGCAACTTGAGTGGCCAAGTAACATGCATTGGTCCTGTCTTAAAATGTACAGTGAAATAAATGCTCTTCCAGAGGCAGTAAGGTTCCTTATGTTGTCTCACGGACATGAGCTATTTTGGATACATAGTGTTGTATAGTAATTGGAAAACCTTTCTTTTAAGTAGCACTGTAATGTGTGCGGGGTTCAAGGAATAGGGTTCAGAAAGGTACTGGCGGGAAATCGTGGAAAATTACCGCGGACTACAAGGAGGATACCGCGGTGACGTCACATCACGTGATCCCGACCCATATTAGTGATCGCTATGGCCAATCAGATTCAGTCTCCTGACAGCACCAGCACTGAACACATCTCCACGTCTCACTGTCTGGAGCCCTCCTGTACACAAAAACACCAATAGACATGAAATATTGCAATACCTAGTATGGATTCTTCCTGTGTAAAATAAAATTTACAGAGCAGATTAACTTCCACGAATAAAAAAGACGTTTGGCGTGGCCAAAGTGCGGAAATAATGTCTCCGCTAAAATACACTACGAAATACACTAATCAATGCACTACGCAATATACAGTAGAGATGCAGTTGAGTTTGTTATTGTTTTGACTTAGAAGCTCGCCCATATCATAATATATTCATGTATTCATGAAGTATGAACTCATTTCTGTCACATACAACTCTAAGAACAGTCAATTTCTCCTTAAATCATCACCGAAACCGCGATATCCGCAGGAAGATTTCGTTCTAGTGTCCGAAAATGCATGATCTTACAGGGGCGCTAACTCGACAAATAGAGGGGATCTATGGGGATCTATGCGAGTTTTAGGTATTACAGGTCTCGAACTTGTAAAATCTGTAAACATGACTCCAAATCCCATTATGATAATGAAGAGATTGCCCCATATCTGGGAGACTGTTTTGAAACCATCGCTAATTTTGGAAGATCGGTGCCCGGCTATTTGGTTTAAAAAACCCTATTTTTCCCCATCAAAACAGCACTTTTCATTATTCAAATGATAGCTTATTGTCTGAAGACTTATTTCATAGCAGAAAAGTACTAATAACTCTGATTTGATGCGAAAAATCTAACTTTTTTGATGACTTGATTTTCCCTTGGCCGTGGATCGAGTTTGTTTACAATATGCAGCGCCATCTTGGAAAAAGCCGTGACGTCACCGCGGTATCCTCCTTGCGCGGACTACTAATAATTCTGCCCAGCGTGATCAATTACGTCAGCGTTGATATGGCTCCTCATTGGATGGAGACGCATGGACGTTGCCCCTGATTGGTGCAGACAAAGCTGCGCGTCGATATAAAACAGCGTGTTCGGACGCTCTGGGCGTCTTTCCAGCCCTTGCTTTCCAGCCATGTTCTCGAATACGAAATCCTCAATTTGCCTTTTGCCTTCCGGATCCTTCATTCTAAAACTGTTTCATAAGATTTACTACGCCAAAGTCATAGTTGATAGGTAGTTCGTCGGGATGACGATTTGAGGACATGGCTGAAAAGACGCCCAGAGCGTCCGAACACGCTACCTCGTGGAGGCAACTTGAGTGGCCAAATAACTACATGCATTGGTCCTGTCATAGGCTACTTCGTGGAGGCAACTTGAGTGGCCAAGTAACATGCATTGGTCGACTTAAGTGTACAGTGAGATAAAAGCTCTACCAGAGGCAGTAAGGTTCCTGATGTTGTCCAAGATACATGAGGTACTTCAGGGACATGAGCTATCTCGGGTACATATTGGCTGTTTCAAGTAAACTACTGTGCCCTTGAGGGTTCTCAAGGGCACAGTGAGATGGAAGCACAACCAGAGAAGTCCTGGACAGTTTCCTAAATCAGTGGCAAAAGAATGCAAAAAAACCCTGAAATATATCGACTAAAAAGGTTTTATTATCAGTTGCAAATTGTACATTTTGTAACATCTCATAACAAACAGTAGATCTGTACAAGATCCATTACCATTAACAATTTCTAAATGCTTAAATAATACATTGTCGAGGATTCACATTCAATGATTCATGCAGAGTGAACACAGTATACGAGGAAAACGTATTTTCATTTAAAAGACAAACAGACAACACCTAAAAAAGCATTAAACATTCTTCAATCTATAAAGTCATTGGAAAAGATAGAATTAGATAATTTAAAGTTGGAACATGAACAAATCTGTACAAATATCAGTCATATAGTGATGCCTTTAGCAGTGCCTTTCTTTAAACAAGAACAGAATTACAACAAGAATATATTCATTAGAGATCAAGGTTTAGACAAAATTTTCAAGAATGCAATAATGCTACAATAATTTTCACAGATCATGTCGACTTATACATGTGGGACCGAGTCCTTTTTTAACATTCGAAAAGGTATCAACTTTAATATTTTCTCTGGAATTGGTCTATTCCAATACTATCCACAGATTGCAAGGCTTCAGGACTAGATTTTCTTAATCCACTCAAAATGGGAAGTATTTCAAATTCAGTCCATGAATAAACAGAGAACACCATTAGAAATTAACTCTTACGTAATGTTCTATCATTTTGGATTAGATTGAATCAAACAAAGGTCTTCACTTGCCCACTCATGCTCTGCACTATTTCATCTTTTACCTGAGGGTTATCACCGTCTCCATCTGCTGTCAAACTAGGTTCTTCCACATCACTGTCCACATCCACAGAAACACCATCACTTTCATCTGCAGCCAAACTTTCCCCATCACTGGCACCACCAGCATCAATGATCCTGTTTGAGAGCTCTTCACTGTTACCACTGGAGTCCTGTACTTCACTTATCTGAAATAAGATGTTATATAAAACTTATCTTTATCAAACCATTTCTAATGCCAACCACTTAGAAATACTTGTCATTATGGCACCATTGGTTCATAGCCTCAGGTCGAAAACCAGCAGTAAAACTGCCAAACAAGTTGGAGAATGTAAGAGGAAAAAGCTTGAATGACTGATAGTGTCCTAGTCCCATCATGCCTTTTCTCCAACTGCATCTCTATTATTAGGAGAATATGTTTACCATTATTGAATCATTAATGGAACATGCTCATTACAATCAACTAATCATCTATTGACAGCTTGAAATGAAGGCTGATTGATCAAAGAACTCTGTGGACCTACCTCGACCATGTGTGGTATCATCCGGTTAGGGGTTGAGCATGCAAGAAGTTTTTTTATCCTTTCTGATGGTATAGGCGTAGGCAATGGTGTCGTGGTCTCACAATCTGCAAAGTACAACAGAAGTGTTTGTCAAATATCATGAAGTGTTGGTCAAATATCATACTTGTTTGCCTTCGTAGCTGTAAATAAAAACTATCAAATGAACTTTAACCTATAAATGTCAACATCATGCAGCTATCAGACAATTTATCCAACTGTCTGTATTGAGACAAATCAATGCCAATTGGATGTTTTTATAACCATTTTAGATTCTTAATCTAGCAGTGCAGACTAACATATTCAGGCTCAACTCATTAGCGACTGAAACAGACTGACATACCTCCTTGAAATTTCTCGACAATAGACGAATCATCAAAAGGAACAGGGTTCCCTCTGGATGGACTTGATGTATCAAGGGACATAGTTGTTTGTAATCTCATGTGGTCAGCTTTGCACATACACTGGCTGATCACATCGTCATTGTAGAATTCCTCTATTTCTAATTTTCTGGCAAGACTTTCCTACAAAAAAGGACAGTTGTTGAGAATACATGTTTCAATATCGCTATAACCAAAAACAGACAATTTTGCATTGCATGTGAAAGATTAAACTGAAGCACCTTACCTTGTCTTTATGCCGTTTGATTGTCTCTGCAGATGCTAAAGATTCTGGACTTGCATTAGTGCTACTCTCAGTGGTAGTGGCAGCTCCATCAGAGTACACTTCTTCCAGGACATCGTTACTGAATGTTACTTCCATTTTATTTCTCACACTTCCAATCCTACTTGCTTAAATTAAATAAAGAAGCATGGAATCAAATCATGACTTGATGTGAAGGGCTTTTAGGCCCCATGTCAACGGTACGAAAAAAGGTTTCAGAAATCAAAAGTATGAATCTTGTGTGGCATGCAATATTAGCACCGCTAATCTGTTTCAATGCGTGTAGCAGGTTACATAACTTACCAGCTGGTGTGGGTCTAGTCTGTTCATCCGTATCAAAGGATCCATGATGACACTCAATACTTTCACCTTTTAGGTCATCAGCTGATGCATTGGATCTGGCACACACCGATGTGGCTGGATTAGAAAACAGTGTAATTTTTAGATCAAATCTACTAATCAGTTTAATTATTGATACTATTGTATTGGAAGATATGCACTATTTTATGTGAAATGAATATACTAAAGTCTAAAGAGATGTTAAGTGTAAAACATAAAGTCTGAGACCTCAAGACCACTAAATATGTCTACCGTGAACAAATGGTCACACTAAACTACCATACAAATTTGGTGTCAAAAGATACCAGTAGACATCAAAAATTCATAATGATTTTGTTACACTATTATTTTTGATTCACATACATGTACCAGAATAGAATTTTTCCAAGCTACTCCGTGCTTCCTCCACTGCTGATTCTGGGACAGACTCAACGAAATCTTCAATTTCAACATCTGAAAAGAGTGGCCTGTTTTATTTGCCGCCTTCAACATTAGAACTGTTGAATTACTCCTCTACAAATCATATCGATATGAAAAGACAGATAAATGTCATGCGATAATATCCTAATTCAATTAAGACAAAAGGAGTTAATAGGCAACAATCTTCCACTAATATAATACCAAGATGATACCACTGGCCATGAAGCCTGATGAATCAGACTCCATTGAATTCAAGGTGAAACAATTGCGACCTACCTCTTTTGTTCTTCATTTGCATTCTCGATACTTGCAAGTTCCCATCTTCAAAAGATGATCTGTCAGTATTTGAACCAGCAGACACCATCCTCGGTCCAACCACTTTGTACTGTCGATTTTCTTCTTCTTCACTATTTCCATAAGTTCTTGTATAATTCACCATTTGACTTTTTATTCCTTGTCTTTGCACTTTTCTTTCCAGCAAGCTATCACTGCCTGTCTGAGGGAAGTGCGACGTCTGCTGTACATGATAGTCATCTCTAACAGTATTGTGCATCTTGATTGTCTGAGTGGCAATGTCAATGCTTGCTCTCCTCTTCTCTTCTCGGGCGTCAGACACTTTTTTCTGAAAGAACAGAAAACCATGATATTTCAGAAAGCTCAACATGCATGTGACTACTGCCAAGGAGAATTGGTCATCAGTATTTCAGCTAGGGGCAAAATTGTTCTTCATCCTGGATATTTCTGATGTTATCATAATCAGTATTGAGTGTACTAAAGTCTTTGATCCTTCTGCAGGACAGGAAAACTGGTGAAAATATTTTAGCTTGACGGAACCAAATAATGTTGTATGGTAAATAAGTGCCAAAAATTGAGGAGATGAATGGGCAATACCTACCTGATATCTCAATTGCCGGTCCTCCTCATTTGACCACCTCTGATCTGACTCAACTTCCCCATGGCTCATTCTACTCTGTGAGCTTTTTCGGGCCAGAATTCCACATACTGGATACCTGTATTTGCCAATGACACCAGCTTCCTGAAGTAAGCAGAGGACATTCACAATGATTATCAACAACAACCCATTATATTACAAACTAATGCAAGTTGCCAGTTTCAATTCCTAAATAAAGTAGTTTAAAAAACATCTATTCAACTTGCCAGTTTCAATTCCTAAATAAAGTGGTTTAAAAAACATCTATTCAACTTGCCAGTTTCAATTCCTAAATAAAGTAGTTTAAATTGTGAACCACTGTTGCTCTGAGGCCACGACAAGACTCGTACCTTCACTGCTTGCTCTTCCATTTCTTCATAATCATCAACAAGATTCCTAACGCTTCCTTTGCCAGCATACCATTCATTCTCTGGTTGGTTATCCTGATTGATCAAACTCGAAGTTGAGTTTCGACAAACTTGGCCAATTGTGTTGATCTTGGATGTTCCATTTGGGGCTTGACCCACTGACAGCTGAACCTCAGACCTGAGGTACATGTACAGGAAAAACAATAAGAAACTATGCAATTTACATTCCCTCCAATTTCTAGGACTATATTTTAGACGAACACCATCATAATAAAAAAAATGGCCTTGGAAATGAAACGTAATGCTGCAAATTATTGAGGAGCAAGACAAAACAATGTTGTGCCAAAAGAAACAATTAGTACTGGGATACTGTATTACCAGCAAAATATAGACAAAGTTGATTCAAAACTAACAAGCAGATTTAAGGAATTCCTGTTTAGGGGCACTGCCACTGGATTTACCAGGGATACATATTATAGTTGTCCACATGAGCGGCTGTCCTGTAAGGATCAGTTATTAAACATAGCCAAATGTAGAAATTACGTAACCAGAGTCACCTGAATTTCACTGCTGTTTGCTTGAATTCTGCCACAACTCGGTCCATCTTTGCTACAGTGTCCTTGATCAATTCAAAGTTCTCCTTACTGATTCTTCCCTTGGCCACTTCAAATGCTCCGATTCCTGGTCCTATCTTGTAATCAACTACATGTTCAGTTAGATGGGTTGCTGGTTTGAAGCCTGTCATACTCCCATAGCTGGATCTTTTTTTCCTGACGAGTTGAAAAAGTCACTTTCACAAACTGGATGAAGTTTGAATCCACTGGCAGTGCAGGGTACTTTGATACATATACTACTTTGAGTAAAAGAACTGAACAACATCAGTTAAAATATTCAACCAGCGCACAAGCACACCCACAAATTGGCTGCTCTATGAAATCTTAAGAGAGTTCAGGCTTACCCTTCAAATGATGACTTAATTTCTCCACTATGGTCGAGCTCCTTGACACTGCCATCACTGTTCTCCAGGACAACAGATGGGATGATGGCTGCTTTCTGTTGGATAAGTCCTGAAGTTCCATAGATACTTGCCAGAGCACCGTAGACAGTGGAGTGATGAGGTCTGAAAGGTGATAATAAATAAGACAAGAATTAGATAGTTTATGGTGATATCAACAACAACAAAGAATTTATGTTGATGATGACAACCCTCTTGATGACGACAATGGGGATGATGATGATGATAAACGCTTTTTTCACTATACTTACCTTTTAATTTCATTGTGATGTTCTTCCTGCTTCTCTGATGGTAAATGGACAGGCACACTGCTCCTCCTGGTTCCTTCTCCGGACAGGCGAGATAGAAAAGATGGAAGTAGGGCTTGTTCCAACAGTTCATCACTTGAAGATTCTTTGTAGTCAGAACTGAAGTCAACAAAAAGTTTTAAACCATTCAAAAGTATCAAATAGAAAATATCTCGGCAAAAAAACAATGCCAAGCTTTAGTCTGATTGGAAGACAACATTATGACCCGTTGTCAAGGTCAATTTTGGAGGTGACACCATGCTTGTGGATTTTGAAAAGACTTTTACCATTGTATATCATCAACCAGTGGCACATTGGCTGCTGATCCTCCTTTGATCAGGGCTGATGCTTCTCGGAAGAACTGTCTCTTGATTGGATCATGGATATAGCTATAACTCGTGTGAGATGTAGCTGTAGTGGACACTTCACTCTCCGTCTCAATGATACTGTCTCTGTGGTCGGATTCCGATTCAGTAGCAGGCGGAGTCAACCCCCTGAAAAGTACATGCATTAGGTTTTTTTAACTCACCATCAGTGTAAACGAATTGATCTATCAAAAATTATGTACATCTTGAAACTTACTGCACAAGAACTGAGCCAATTGTTATATTACCAAATAATGATTTTGTTGATTCAACATCAACCTCATATATAATCATATTGTTTGAGATTTTAGAGGTACAGTACAGTCCTGCTAGCAGAGGTGTTTGCTGAGGGAGATTTTACTCTACCTACATGGAACTAACGGATGACATTTGGCTATCATCTTTGCTTGAGGATTCTCTAACTGGATGAATGCGCATAGACTTCCCTTGCAGAGTCAAAGAACCATGACATATACTGCTATTGAAACGTGAATTCAACAAGTTATGGTGATGTGATCTGGGCTTGTGGGGGCTGTACGGCTCATGGTTCAATTCAGACCTCTTCTCCTTGGGGTGACCTTGATGACTAGATTCCTGGATGGATTGAGACTTTTCTTCATCCAAATGGTACTTGTCATACTCCGAGCCAATTTTCTTATCATGAGAACTGGATCTTTCATTCTGAATCAATGGACTAGCTTTCTTGCTATATGAGCCAGACCTCCTTGTCTTTCGATGATGAGAACTAGACTGTTCACGTGGTGTTGCAGATCCATTGGACGGACTTGACCTTGTGCGAGGAGAACCAGATTTCTTCGTTTTTGAAGGATCAACAGAAGAACCACGAGTCTCATAATGCCCTTCACAGTATAGACAAGAGTGAGAAGACCTTCTGCATTCGCAGTGTGGAGACCTAGCCTTGTCAAGATTAGCAAACTTTTCAGAGAGTGGAGAATCATCTTTCTCATGGCATGAAGGTCTTTCACAGGTTGGAGAATTGAGCTTATAGTCTTCAGCTGATGTATCACTAGCAATGCTCTTGACATGAACTTCGCAATGTGAACATGGCCTGCTCAGATGTTGTTCGGATCTCTTCATGTGTGTACAAGGTAGCTCATCAAGTGCACCTGGCCTTTTATGGTATAATCCAGTAGTTTCATCAGTCTGACCCTGCCCTCCATGATGCGTCCTATACCATGCCAAGTACTCAGAAGACTTCCGCCGGCGTGGCGGGACTGGATGTCTGCTCCTTGACTTCTCACATGGTACCTCAGACGTGTGGCTATGCATAGATGATTTACTGTTCACTTTCCATGACTTTTCAACAGGATTCTAAAATACAAAATATATCAAGCTAGACCTGGTCCAGAATGTCTTGCAGCAAAACTCAACGTTGGCCTTTCAGATATAACATTGAAGTTTTCGATAGATAGGATCTCTGTTTATGGTGGCTTGGTGATGTCGCTTTATTATCAAGTAGACAGTTTTGATTACTGGATATCACATACACTGATACAGCATGTCAAATATGTTACAATTGAATTGTTTTACAAGAAACTAGATTTCATGGATACAAAAAGGTAGTGAGGATCAGGAGGAGGCTTCTGTCCATCAGAAGAAGCAAAAAGCCATAAATCATTTGCCCATACATACAGAGCGAAAGAAGGATCGAGACCTCACAATTAAAAGTGCGAACTGTTCATTTTGAGCAGAAAAAAAAGTGAAAAAATATTTGGACAGTTCCCAGAAAGTAGTTTTTCTAGACATTCGAAGATTTTGGCGTCAACTGAAGTAGAACTCACCATGCTACAAGTCTCAAGTATTTCAACGAGTTGTTCCATAGATATTTTCCTCTTCGCTGGCTTCAGTGAAAGACCCCATTCAAGGACTACATTGTATGGCATGGGTATATTAGCTTCTTCAACTGGAAGCTGGCTGCCTTGTTCAAGAATATCAACGACGATGACATCTGCAGTTTTACCACTCCAAGGGACCTCACCTGAAGAAATATTTAAGAAGTGGAAAGTATCAGAAAGTGCACAGATAACAGATTCTTTGGATAGCTGTTTTTCACCCTTACCATTTGGATTTTTTTAGCTAAACTTACCCATTAGCATTTCCCAGATCACAACGCAGAAACTATATAAGTCTGAAGCAAATGATGGCGGTGTCCCATCCATGACCTCAGGAGCCATCCAGTTGTAGGCAGCATTGGCATAGGTGTTCTGGGCTACCAAGCTCATCTTCTCTCCTCTGGAATCCCTGGAAAGAAGGAAACGTGATAACATTATACATGTAGAATAAATCTAAAATTTAATTTTTGAGGCATATACTAGTAAATTGATATTGCAATGCATTAGATACTAATTATTCAAAAGGTTTTGAAGATTACAATTACATTGTGCAGGTCATTCAAATCACACAACATGACGGCTCATGGCTGACGTAGGTTTGGTGACTCTTGACATTTTCATTTCTTCAGAAATTTAGTCATGAGAAATATTCAACTACTAATTCCACTGGATGTGACCACATCACATTGCCATACATCACTTACTGTTTAATAGCATACTCCAAGTTGCCAAGCTTTGCTGTATAAGGAGTGACAAGTTGAACAGCATGTGATGTGACCCAACAATGGATGATATTCTGCCGATGAAGGAAGAGTAGGGCACTTGCAATATGTCTTGCTACATTCCGTACATCAGATGGAGATACTGATTCAAACTGAAATTATGATAGCAAAAGTTTTTAGATTGAATTTAGCGTTGTTATGATAGAGTCATACCAGCTGGCTGAAAACAAAAGTCACTGGTTTGGCCAATAATTGATGGCTGAAGATGAAGATATGAGTGAACTTGGAGGAAGATAACTATGAGCTTTTTGACAGTTTTTTAATCATCAAAAAATATTTTAAACCTCTGTTCGCTCTGAGTTTATTTAGTGTCTTTGACTAAATTTGAAGACCTGTTTAAAGCATGAAAAAGCTATGGGTGTTAGAAGTGACTTAAACAACAATCAAGTAGAGGTTTCTATTCTAATATTAGGAACACCAGTCATTAGCAGAGCATACCCTTTCGTGGAGATAGTAGTAAAGAGAACCGACAGCCACTGGTTCGTAGATGAGCACCATCCCTTCAAGGTTTTCTGTTTGACAGATTGCCATCAGGAGAAGAATGCTGGAATGTCTGAGTTTCCTGAAAAACAATCATCGAGAGATGAGATTACTGACATCAGACTGAATCAATTCAAAATGTTGTACACCAACGCATGGCTGAAAAATATTTGGTGAAGTTAAATAAATGTTTAATTAAATGTTTTGAATGACTAACACTGAAACCGAGCAACAACTAGCTTTTGAACATATTGAGGAGCAGGATTGCAAATTTCTTCAGAACAGAGCTAGCTCGATCCAAATTAAAGTCATTCCATCAGCACATGTGTTTGCACCGAACTTACACAATATGGTCGTGTTCTTCAATCAGCAGATCAACAACACCACCCTGTGGACAATGTCGATGCAGTCGCTTGGCTGTCACAGGTGTCTTGCCCCAAAGCATACTAAAAGACAATATGTTTAAACCTTAAAATGAAACTTTTCTCTCCTTTACTTTCAATTGAAAAGTTCCATGACCATAGGTTAGTCACCTATTGATTCACTTCAAAGTTGATACGAGGGCTTCGAACAGCAAGATATCTTCACGCAGGAGATATGATTTTGTGAAGATCACTTTATATTACAGAGAGATTATTCAACAAAATATGATCAGATTTGGTTATTGGACCTAATACCTCTCCATCACCATAAATGATCCGTTATTATAGGTGACCCCATGGTTATTGTGGGTAACATCCAACTCATCTATCAGAGGAACAGCAGCCATAGTTCCAGTTTTGTGATTTTTTCCTTCGAAATAAATCTGAAAATGAGAACAGATCAAGCATATTAGATAAAAATCAAATTAGACAAAATTATGTAGTAAGGGAACAACATATTTAAATTGACAAAAAAATAAATTCTGTAATCCAAGTGGACATCAACAGGGTAAAGAAATAGCAAAAATTCTGTCTCCACTTACTGAAATATCAAACTTCAAAGTGAGTTGATTTGCATTGCGTGATAAACACGGAGCACAAGTCTAAAGCAACGGGATTGCATAAAACTCTGGAATGAAATACCTTTCCAAAGCCAGCACTTTTAACATTATGTAACTCATGTGAGCCCTTCTGTCGAAACATCGCCAAGAGAGCACTAGGATTCAGTTTCCTGCAATTATAAAAAATGTTTTAGGGCGACTAGTATAAGCAGGACCAAGGAAGGTCAAATTAATTGATTCTCTCTTATCTTGTAGCATTCTACATCGAAATAATTCATGCTGAGATGAGGATTATAACTATGAATAAATCAAACACAAGCCCAACACCTGTATAACTGTGCATAATAATCATAAGAAGTCTACCAATCGCCCCCCTTTTTATAGCTCTTGCATTGGATAGTTGAAGAATGTCAATGTCTTCTTCCTTTTATTAGTATTAGGAGAGATAATTTCTGTCCACTCCTAGATTTCAATAGTTCGTCATCAATGATGGAAGTGACGCAAGTCATTTCTCACAACTCAGTCATGTTTTACCTAAGGCTTAGATTCCTGATAGTGCCAACAAGCGATTTATCCTTCTGAGGATGCAAGAATTCCGGAGAACCTTTGCTGCTCATAGCAAAAAGACGTGACTTTTCAATAAAGTCAATCATCCGCCTCTTCTTTTTTGGATCATCCTGCAGCAATGCCCAGTCTCTTGGCAACCTGTCTTCATTGTCATGAAACCTCAGGTCACCCCCTGCCTCAATCAGTTTCTCAAGTGTTCTCACATGTCCAGCAAATGCAGCTGCATGTACTGGAGTAGAACCATTCAGACTCCGCCTAAAATGAAATGTAGAAGGTGGAGGAGTACCTGTTGGACCCAAATAGAATAGAATATGTACATAAGGAAAAACAAATAAATGAATGTATCAGCATGCATATGACGGAAGACTTTTTTGAGTAAAAAATACAGACACATCTGCATGATGGTGTCTAATCATGCCTAAGTCCAAAAAAGACAATAAGAAACATTTAAAATTGTTTCCAACTCAAGAAAAGAAAATCAATTGATAATCAGCTACTAAGTAATTTATTAATATTTGACGACAATACTCACAAATTTGGGTCAGCATCATGCCGTAATAGTAGGTCGATAACTGATTCATGGCCCTCTAAACAAGCAAGAAAGAGAGGAGTCTGGCCATCTTCATTTTTCGCATCAACCTTTATCCCTAAACATACACAAAAGGCATGACATCAAAAGGTTTCATACAATGTAATTGTAAAAGAAGCTGAGCTTAACACAACCAGTCCAGTGAGATGGAGAAATTAAGATACATGTAGTAGTTTCATCCAGCAATAAATGAAAAGTAAATGATAATAAAAAAAGATGAGGGATCCCAGTCACAATGTCTCGTTGCTTTCTAGACTGAGACATAACTTGCAACTTGAAAGTTGAAGTAAGTAGCTGTGGTCGTCAGTACCATGTTTGGGGTTCATGGAAAAACTCAATGAACGAGCTCGATAGCAAAGATTACTTCGGAGCAATCCTCAACCCGCTTTCATGTTTTGAAACATACTGAACCTATATATATAATGTGACCAGGCCAATAGGAAGGATAGAGGCCCAAGTCTGACTCTGATTGCCCTTAAATAGTGGTTTTTCATGACATCAGAGACAATCTTTCCTACCTCTCTGTATAGCTTTTTTGGTCTGCCTTCTACTTCCACATGCAGCTGCCTTGAGGATGAGCCCAGCTAAATGTTCCACACTTGCACATTGATCACCCTTCATTGCATTCTTTCAAAACTTTGAGTTCGACAGTCAGGCATTTGCAGAACTCTTGATAGGCCTAATAAAAATAATAAGAACAAATAAACAAAGCCAATGTATGGCAAGTTGTCTTTTCTTATTAATTGTGCAAATCTCCACCGGGAAATCGTGTTGGTCCCAAAATTTAAGCAAATTTTTCAGAAATCGTCGCAGTACCAGTAGTTTTTGCACAGGGGCTCAAACATGTCAAAAGAACAACAGTGACAAAATGGAGATGGAGGTTCTGAACGTCAACATGGTCAAGGACGTCTCGTTCACGGCAGCGTTGCGACAAGAGAGGACTCAACGTTGCTGCATCAACGATTCGCCCGTCGTCAAACAAACGACGTGACGTAGAGAACAGTGCCTTTCGTTTCACGCTGACGCTGTCTCCTGAATTAAAGCTGAATCGCACGATATTGTTGTCATTTCGCACGTAAACATCAAAGAGTGAAAACCATCTCCTCACTGCTGCCAGTTTGAAGGCCACAGAATACATCACAAACATGGCTCCGCCACAGAAATATAGCGTGATGGTCGCCGCCGCTATCAAGGCCCTTGGAATGAGCAAGGGTTCGAACGTCAACGCCATCACAAGATACATCATGTCGAAATACCGTGGAGTCAGCAAACAGAAGAAGTGGGTTGCACTTCAAGTAAAGTTGGCGTTGAAGCGTGGCCTTAAAACTGGCAGCGTAAAATCATCCTCCAAAAGGCGAGGTGCCTTCCGCGCCGGCAAAGCAAAGAAAGCAACAAAGAAGAGGAGGGCTGCAAAGAAAGCAGCAAAGAGGGGTGGCAAGAGGAAAAGGGCCGCAAGAAGGAGGCGCAGGAGGACCCCATCCCCAGCGCGACGAGCATCTCCACGCAGGGCATCACCTGCCCGCAAACAAAAGGCAGCAGCAAAGCCAAAGAGAAGGAGTTCTCCAAGACGGGCAGCAAGAAAAGCCACAGCTTCGAAGAGACCAGCAAGGAGGGTAGCCGCAAAGAAAGTAAGGAGAGTAAGGAAGGCAAAAAGAGCAGCTCGACAGGTGAAATATGTTCAACGTAGAACAAGGACTACAAGGAGAGCAGCCATCAAAGCAAGGAGAGCAATGAAGCGGTGTTATTAACTTTTATTTCAAGTAGTATACGTTGAGACATTTATTTCTATCGGCTCATTTACGGAGATTAGGCCTATTAGGACTCATTTGATCATGTTGATTGGGAAAAAAGGTGTGTGAGTACTCGGACATTTTACTCTGCAACACGAAAAGCATGACGAGTCGAAAAACCAAACCAAACCATCTTCTCAGTTCGATCTCTACCGTTTTGTCCTTATTTCTGGTCTTTCCCGAGTTTCCGTTTAGAATTTATTTTTCGATAAAAAGGAAAGCCGACATTCTAATCTTCTTGTTGTAATTTTGTGATTGTTTCTATTATAGAGGTTTCAACAGATATTGGGCTTTGTCATCCATGATTGATCCTATCTTTCATTCACTACACGCAGCCTAGGATCACCGCTGAAAAATATATACTCTTTCAGTCAATTTGATCAACAAAAGACGAGATTATAAACGTAGGCCCACCCTGCATTCCTGGGTCAAACATACTGAGCTTCCAGCGGCTTTGCCTCCGTTGCCTCCGCCCATAATTACGCGCGTTGTCTGTTTTTCACTGGGCCGTTTTAGAAAACAGCTCGAGATTGCACTCGTGAGTTGATTTTCTCCGGCCTAAGAAAGCCCGCAGCACACTGTCGGACCCTGACATGTAAGAAGAAATACATGTAGTTGTGCAGATATTTATATATACCCGGAAAGTTCGAGACCCTCACGAAAATGATCAGGGATTCACTCAGCGTTCACCATGGTGAATACTTCACCGTCCCAATCCCGGTGAATTGTGGATTTTAATATACCATGGTGAAAATGAGACACATTTTTCCAAACGGAAGAGACGCCCAGGTTGTGCAAATCTTCGCAAGCATAGTGGGATGATAGCTCAGACCAAGGTGGCTGCGGTAGGCCTAATATATAGAAAATCAGAGACGGCCATGGGTTGTAGTCTGACTTCACAAGCATAGTGAGATGATAACTCGGTCAAAGGCAGTAGCTAGTTAGGCAGGTGTCTGCGGTATAAAAGCGACGGCCAGGCCAAGGGGCGCTTTCCATTTCATTACAACCTTTATTCGCATTGTTCACGATGCAACTCCATATGTCTCCCATGGTTACCAGTTTAGTGATAGTGCAACAATGTCCTGTTGATGGGAGGTTGTCGCGACACACTACATACGCCAACATGATAATGGATGAAATGACTGCAAACTAATACTGATATACCATTAACTCAACTATTATGATAAAACATTTCTCACAATTTTTGAGTCTTCATTTATCGTCACTGTCATGTGGTTTATCTCCAGTATGAATCCATATCCCCAAGATGACCACATTAACTCGAGTTCCCATTGAATGGTTTATCTGCAGTATGAATCCACCTCAGATGACCGCATCAAGTGGAGTTCACATTGAATGGTTTATCACCAGTGTGAATCCCTATCTCTCAGATGACCACGTCTTCTGGTTCAAGGGCAGTTCCTATAGCTGGGCCATTGTGTGCCCGTTGGCCCTATACTCCGTAAAGTCAAGAGTCTATTGAAAACTCTGGTAAAGTCTATGTCATTATAAAGAAAACAACTTTATCTGAGGCCTTGGAGAAATCTAACAGGATGACATCTATTTGTTCACCTTTTTGCATTCTGAGATAAAGGTTTTTGATACTCCCAGTGAGGCGAAGTATATTGAAAATCACTGGTTATGTTGGGATGACCTTTCCGACGATCTATTGCAAGATCGTGGATGGAGAGAAGTTGTGACTCACACGGGTGGCGTTGACGAAAATGAGTTCAATGATTTTGCATGTTATAGACTTAGGCCTTTTTTGTACAGGCGCCCTTCATTCAACGGCCTAAATGGCAGAGAAAAATCACCTCATTCTCGTATCAAAATCTGCACCTCTCTTATTTTGTAAAAAGTAAGGGGAAAGACTTAACTTAATGCGGTCTTTTAGGAGGGTAATCTAAGCAAAAGGGGGTAATTTTCACAAAATACACAGACGGGCAATTCATGCAATGGTATAATCTTAAAAACGCATTTTGGTCAATTTCAAAATCATTTTCTCAAAGGGGCCCTGTTGTTTGCAGTCCCTTGACCCCTAGCCATGTCTAAAGAGTCGGGTCATTACCCCGAGTTGGGACACAGATTTTGAGTTGGGTATTTATCAAAGTGTAGACTTTTAGAAGTCTAGGACAAGAATCCGTATGACTGAGGGAAATATCTCTCGGAGAAGACTGATTTAAAAAACACAAAAAAGCCATTTCATACTCTACAAAAATCTTTATTGTTTGCATGCAATTGAATCATACAAAGATACGTTTTTTATCAAATAGCACGCCACAAACAGCTAAAAAAAGCTCAGAAAGTATGACGACAGCCAAAATCGATGCCACATCTCTATCGACGTATGCACTTGTTTGAGCTCGAAATCCTAAACCTCGTGCAATCCTTATGACACAAGTGCAAAGCACTATACTATAGCTTTCTGAATATTAGTCTACATATATATTAGTCTACATATATCTAGTCTGAATATTAGTCTCCAAGTAGGAGCTACATGTACCAATCTACAGAGGTACAATCCAACCACCACAGTTCCTTGAGAACCGAAAGGACATAAAAGACAGACTATTCAATATCCCTTCAAATAAGGTGCAAAACACATGACACAGATAATTTTTTTAGGCTGATTGGATTCTGTTTCAGATGCATCTAAGAAACAATTTAACCAAAGTGACCCAAGAACTCTGTAAACATGGTAAACTACATTAATGATGACCCTGTGAAACACTGTACATGAACAAACAATATAGTCTACAGTTCCATTTCCATCTGAACTTGTACAGCAGTAGGCGAATCCTTGACTCCAGACACTGACTTCTTTAGTTGTTGAACGTAAGTCCCCAATTTGAAACTGCGTGGTTGGGTGAAGCGATCTTTACCATCTTTACTGCTGGCAGCAATAATATGTTTTTTCAACGCAATGAAACTTGCACTTTTCTCACAATCCGGGTATTTCAGTGATCTTGGCTTTTCATACTTTGCTAATGTTGAAAATATTACCAATGCATCTTTCAAAGAAGCTAAAACTGCTTCAGATTCTTTCCCACTCTCATTACTAGACACACTGACCATACCACTTTCTACCAAATCTCTCTCATCCTGTCCAGAATCACCATCAACATAACTGTCATAGGCCCCATGTGAAACACGGAACTTCTCTATGTTACTTGTGTCAGGTTCCCGTCTAAACTTAGGTTTAATCACTTGCGCATAGCTATAGTTACAACTTTCATTTTCTGAAAAGGTCGGTTTCATTTCGGTACATTTTGAATAAATTGTCAAGTCTTTCCTCTCATTACTTGGTGCAAGCAAAGTCGACCCATTGATAGTTGTCTCTGCATATGGTGTCATAAGAGTTTCTTCTGAGTTTCTATGATTCTTTGGTTTTGGAAAAAGAACAACTTCGGCATATGGCTCGACGTAAGGTGCCTGTCGTCTCCGCACGACAGGGGAATCATTGCCCTTTGCAAGGTCATCACGAGAATCAAGAGATGTTGTAGATTTTGGGTTTTTGAAGCTTTCTTTTAACTTTTCATTACTCTGGTTGACTGTAGCTTGTAGATCCCATGGTTGATCATATAAGGTGATGCCACGATCACGTTCGAAATCTCTGCAATGATAAATGATAAGAAATGGTGTGAGGTATGGTGGATTCTCCTAATCCCCTTATATGAACAAAAATGGTATTTTCAATATTCTGTGAGTCCAATGCTACCCTACCTAGTGACATGAATGAGGGGCTAAGATGGCATTTTTATCATGTATTGAAATATCGAATTTCACAGTATGTCATAACAAACTATGCTCATTTGAGATAAAAAATGACAAGAAGTGGTGTTCCACCCCTCAGGACCAATTCCTAGATAATCCTGTATGGCCTTGTATAAGCTTAAGTAACTTTCTTCTGGTGTAATAAGACTGTTCAACCCAACTGACGGAACATAATGCTACTTTAGACGAAAAGCCTCAAACAGGAACTCCTAGAAAATGGGTATGGGACATGCCAGCAAATAAATGATCATGACTTACATCAGTGAGCTCCTCAGACTTTCTCTCTTTCTCTTCAATTCAATTGCTTTTTGTAGGACTTTTACCCACCTGTCTTGGTCATCAGTATTGAACGCCGACTGTAAAATGGAGGGACAGAAAAAGAAGCTAAAATAGGCTTAACGAAGGTGCAACAGACCTGATTACTACATCCAATTGTTGAGTGGGAGGTTTTTATTCATGACGAAAGATCATCTTAATCTTGATCACATCAAAGAGAACTTGTGTATCAAGCTAATTTGTTAAAATTTGCTAACTTGTGTAATAAGCTAATATAAATATGCACAAAGCCTCCAAGTCTCAAGGATAAGCCCATGAGGCTGATAAACCCTTCTTGAAAAAAGCCCCCTAATAGGACTAGGAGTGGAGTGACAGGTCTGATTCAAAAGGCATCTGACGCACATCCCATAGTGAACTGTGAATCACATTGACAACCAAGAAGCTCTTTAAAGATAAAAAGCTGCCATACATGAAAACATGTAAAATAAAAATCACCAAAAATCAAGAATGAGTTGATGCAAAAGTAATGTAGAATTTTACTTACGAATACCATTTCCTTGTCACCCATTAAGTGAAAATGTATTTCATTGCAGCTGGAGCCTGGTTTTCCACGGGTAGCCCTGACTGAATGGACTGTAGACATTTCCAGATCTTTTGACGTAGCTTCCGCGCCCTAAGAGTAAAATAAAACAAGACCTGTCAGTTGAGTCTCCGCCAAACATGAAGCCATGCAATGTGCTTACAATATACCAAAAACTCATTTGAAGTAATGAGTTTTAGATTATACACAATGCCCAGCTATCTGTTTGTGCCCATCCACAGATCAATATACAGGGGTTGAAAATTGGGTGAACAACTCTGAGCTAAATCAAAAATGGTTTAGATGTAATTTTCTATCATTAAACCAACATAATACTCTAAACCAAATTTGTACATGCATATTGGTAAACGGTTTTGTGGGGGCAACAAGAATAAGGACACAAATGATTACCTTAAATGGGCGATAAGAAAACTTGCTGTTCTGAAGAGTACAGTAATATTTTCTCCATTGCTGAATAAGAAAAACATAAATTTTATTGACATAGGATAGTTGACATGAATGATGCCAAAGAAAAACCACAACTTGTACAAAAGTTAAATTAAATTATCATTAGAGTTAAAATGCACACTGTTGTCTTACGTTTTATGTCTCATCTATCAGCTATCAGCTATCACAGTATCGGCTATCAGTGAGGAGGTATTTCAAATCTCATAAAATATTAGTCATTTTACAGCTGCCAGTCAATACATCTTTGAGACCCACTATCTGTATTGAGTAAGAGGTTTAGGAAGTTGTACATGTAAGCCCAGTCTGTGAGCTGTTTGTGTTTGATTATCTTAGACTTTATGTCTTATCTGTTATTTCCAATTAAGACTGTCATGACTTGTTATATACTGGCCACTTTTTTTACCTAACCAGGAAGTTTTCTGAAGTATTTAGTAACACCATTATTTGTATCATGCTACGCGTATTCTGACTGTGAAAAATTGTTTTGATTTTGGAATGGTTATAATTTATGTAGGCTTCATATAAACAGGCACAACATAGGGGTCATACTAAACAGCGTCAACCACTGGCACCAGCGTCCACCAGGTTTATATGAAATTAAAAAGCATATTTAGTCATAAAAATAGAATCTAATGGTCATAAACGAAATAAGCAGGATATTTTCCACATTTCCTGAACGTTTCATGACATTTGTGTGCTAGATTAGCGAGTTGTTATTTAAAATGTACCATCGTCCACCGCCAAGTCGGCGGCCATGTTGGATTTGACTTGAAATGATTGATAGGGTTTCCCTGTCAAGTTCCCAATACCAGGCTACAGCCTACAGGTGCCTTGTGATTTTGGACAACATCTCCCTTATCTTACACTCAAATGTCATGAAATTTTCAGGAAATGTGTCTTATAGTGTACTTATTTCGTCGACTAAGGCTACTAAATTTTATTTTGATGACCTCATACCCGACTTTTAACGTAAATTAACCTGGTAGAAGCTGGTGGGCGCTGGTGCACGCTGTTTAGGGCGACAATCCCGACAGGAACGCTGCCACCACAACACCAGCTGCTCGTACGTACTCAGTCATGTCATATGAGACACTTAATAAAAAAACTGTGTACCTCACCTTCAGTGGTCCCTGCTTCTTATCAAGGATCCCCTCTTCAAACAATGCTATATCACCCATTTCAACTACACTACAGCTACCGCAGCCACTTATTTAGCCGATCCATCATTGGGAGGGTTGCAAAACCAACAGACTTCCTGGTTTCGCAATGAATCTTGGGATAGGTGGATTTCCCATAATTGTAAAAGCAACGAAGTGAAGTGGTCTAAAAGTAAACTATAAATCAAAGATTCCATTCTTTGTCAAATTGACATTGATGTAGCTAAGTGTCCAAGCAAAAGTTTGGCCATCGCTCCAATTGAGTGAGATAAGCTTAACTCTCCCATGATGATACTTGGGGCCTACAAGTCGCCTCACACTGACTAGGGGCCTACATAAGTCATAATGATTTAGTACATACAGCTACTGTCATGCCTAAGTTCATTTTGTTGACATGTATCACAGTAGACTATGAGTATTGTATGGCGGTTGTGCCTTTGCCTTTGCAACTTTGGCTATGCCAATGCTTTTTGAAGTTCACTCCATGTTTCATTTTTCTTTTCAGACACAATCTGCTAAATAGCTGGACTACTGACAAGAGTCTAGACTAAAAGCAGGGGACAAAAAAAGTTTTGCGATAATTCAAATTGCATGTTTAGCTGATGCAGATACTTTGAACATGTTTACTGAACTGAACAATATCCTTTTATACGAACAGGGGAACACTCCAAGTGGGAAACTGATATCAATTTTCCAGGATTTCAGAAGTGACTCTTCTTATCTTATCCATCACTTTCTAACCTACTTCTTGAAGGCAGGGGACAGTGTGTGTCTGGTTGGTCTGGCTCAATCATTCGGACATTATAATAACGTCGGCCAAAAACTTGGATTGAATCTCAAAGCTTTGAGGGATGATGGAAAAGTTGTGTTCATTGAAGGGTTGCGTTTATGTGGCAATACATTGATTGGTGAGGACAGACAGGATGTTGGCAGTTGCGGAGACTCAGACTATGAGAAAATGTTTGACGGTCTTGTGTATGATAAATCAAAAAACAGCTTGCGTCCGATATATTCTTACCTGTCATCAAAAGTGAAGCAGCTACAGGACAGTGGGAACCGCAAGACTCATATCATCTTTGATGATATTAGTATCCTCTTGGCACTAGGAGTTGAGAGCCGGTCGCTTATGGTCTTCATTGATTACCTCCAGACACTTCTTAGTAGCAGTGGGAACGTGGTGGTACGAGGGCTTATGGATGAGGACATGGCGGAAGATGAACTTGTGGCGAAATATCTGTACCATAAAAGTCATGCTACCTTGGTTACTCGAGGATTGGCAAGTGGATACTGTAAAGATGTCCATGGACAGGTGAGAGATAGGGACAGCATTGTATTTGTGGCTTTACAAAAATGTGCTTGTATATCCATGTGTTGTCCATGGCCACACCATTGAATAAAAATTGCATCCCTTATTTCGGCTTGTGCTTCACATCAAAACTAATGTTTGATTGTGATTTAATAGACAGTAAGATATATCGCAGGTCTGACTGATCAATCGAAACCCAATTAACTTTTTCCCAGATAAAAATATATTTTTGTTAGTTTCTTTCCTGTTTATAACCCCCAGTAAATGTTATGTGTTTTCAGATTGAAATAAAAGTGAAAGAACCAAGTGCTGGCCATCCCCAGAATCAGAAATCCACCCGGATGCAGTATAAAGTCCAAGACAAAAATGTCCATTTCTTTGCCTCTGGAACATCGTCAGCGGTCTTGTAAAAGTTCTGGAAATCAAAAGATTTGCTGCTAGAAGATTATAGACATTTTCTCGTGTCACCACTTTAGTTCTTGGTGAGCCTTGGCGGCCTTGCTTCTGGCCTGCCACATAGTTTAAAGAACTTGTAACAAATCAACATGTTGCATATTATGTTGGATGGCAATAATACTGTCATAATCTCAATACCTGTCTTCGTCTTGTTTTGTATGTGTTCAACGGTCCTCTTTAGACTAGTTCTGACAGTATGAGTCAATTCTATCAGGACTTCTGGTTGTGACAGCACTCCACATTGTCACTGTTTGAAAATTGCGGTCTGGTGAACAGATGAGGTTGTGACAGTATGGTCAAGAGCAATATGAGGACTGCTCTCCGTCGTCAGGTGAAAGGTCGCCAGGATCTCGCATCATAGCATGAACCTCGGCCCTGTCTTTAGAAGGGCAGATTGGCTGTATTGCTTTCTCTTTTAAGTGAGACAATACTACTGTCCTCCATTCATATGCAAGCGTCACAATCATTGGCAGCTTAATTGGTTCACAATAGGACATCAACTTTCTCCTACCTGCCTACTGCTGTCAAAAGATACGAGAATTGTTCATTTGTTTTTTTCATGAAAAGATAACTTTATTAAATAGTTTGATCTATTAGAATACATCACAGACACCTGAATATTTAACATGTGCTTGTAATAAACATTTTAACAGCAGTAGTCTTTCAAGTTTTCTCTTGTTTACCCGCAGCTCGATTATGCATTTTCTCATGATTATAAACAGTGGCTTTTGCAGCAAAAGTCTTATGACAGTATCTGCATTTGTAAGGTCTTTCCCCAGTATGGGTATTCATATGTTCAACACAAGGCCCTCGTCGACGGAATGTTTTCCCACAATGATCACATCGAAATCGTTTCTCACCAGTATGGATCGTTTCATGTTGTTTACGCCGACTCAAAGTTATGAATGTCTTTTCACAGGGAGGGAATGAACATTTGTGTGGTTTGTTGCCGGTGTGGGTACTGGTATGTAAAACAAGTGTGGGCCTTGTCTTGTAGGTCTTATCACAATATTGACATGAAAACGGTCTTGCATCAGTTTTCGGCTTATGGATGTTTTTATGAGCATTGAGACCTGTCCTAGACAGAAACACAGCTCCACAGATATCACATAGATGGTCCCTCTTGCCGGTATGAACACTATTGACATGATGATCTAGCCCTAACCACTGTAGGTAAGCCTTGTCACAGTCTGGGTACGGACACTTGTATCGTCTATCTCCTGTATGAGTGCGTTCATGAACTTTCAAGGCATGTGTTTCAGTGAAGGCTTTCGAACAGACACCACAAATATGTGGTCTTTCATTTCTATGAATACGCAAATGCCGCTGTAAATTTGAATTCTTTTTAAAGGATTTTTCACAGTATTCACATTTCAAAGGTCCCTCTAATGGAAGAGTGGTGTGTACACCAGATTTACCAGGGGTTGAGTAACTTGATCCTTGATATACATGCAACTGGTCTTTATCACCGTGATCTTTTGGCATGGGTTCACTAACTATCCCCTTGCCTGTAGTCAAATGAGTAGATCCAAGACATCTACATTCTGCTGATGAACTTTGTCTTCCAAGGAGTTGGAAGTTTTCTTGAATTGAATAGTCAACTGCAATGGAAAAGGAATCATATATTCTCGTTATGTCACAACTTAATACTGTCCAACTACTAGGAACTGTGGTCCCGAGTGACCAGGTATATGGTCACAACCTACTTTCTGCACAGAGACAATATGCACCTAAAATTGGTTCTCCAACAGTTCCTTTCAGACAAACTGTGTTGACACCATTTAGCAGGTTTTGGTGCATTTGTTTTACATAGGCAAGGAGTAGATCCACCCATCATGTTTGATTGAGGTTAAAGCTTGGGGGGGGGGGGGGTAGAGTAGGCATTAAACAACCACATTCGCTCTCTATTCTCTCAGCATTATCATCAGAATGTTCATAAGTAATCACTAATCACGCTCATTAGTCCATGACTCCACAATGGAATTTTCTGATAGCCCAAAGAACATGCCATATATGGTACATTGTCATAGACATTGCAAATGCAATAAAAGTGAAGGGAAAAAAACTAAAATAACATGCTGTTATCAAAGAAATCAAGACCTTTATTCTATTTGGTTACAGCATCTACATGATCTAGAGATAGGATAGCACTACCTGATTATATAATTGCACTACATGATTATATAACAGCACTACATGATTACATGATGATACAGTGTATACATGTATACAAATGAAAACCTTTATAACATTTCAGAATGAATTATCAGAAGTTATGTACACTTTTGAATAATCCCGGGACTGCCTCTCTTTTGTTTCTGTCTGTTTTCTGCTAAAAACTTAATCTTTTTTAACAAATGGTCCGAACAGCCCGTCACATACAAATACAAGGTTCAAAATACAGCATTTCCTAGATGAATTTTTTCATAATTATTGTCACACCAAACAAAAGAATGCAGTGAATTAGAAGTGCAACCGCACAAAATATCATTCAGTCATCGTCGGTTACAATAAGAATACAAAAGCTACACCACACAGTTGCCAAATTCAACTCAAGGTGCTCCCAACATTAAGGTTTCCAATACAATTATTTATAAACAATCCAAGACACCAAGCCTTCACCGGCCCCAGTCTGTACCCCAACGGAATGGAAGACCTTTATTTAATATCCTACCTTCCATGCAAGACATAAAGTACATGCAGCAACAAATATATCTATTTTCATAATATCATTAAACATTATAATATTAAAGTACGGAATAATAACGTAAACTCAACCGAGTACACTCAGCTGTTACTGTAAACCATAAAATGTTCACGAAGCTAAAAATTGGCAACTTTTTAACTCCCAGTACACTAAATATCATCCTTGCCAAAATTACTTGGTTCACAGAAAGCTCAATTAGATCTCTTCAGAAGTTGATCCCTGAAGAGCTTTAAATGGGGTGCCCGGGTCATCATCCTCTGCCAATCTACTATGCATTTTCTGATGATTACGGAGTGTCGATCGTGCAGCAAAGGACTTCTCACATAATTTACACTTATAAGGCTTTTCTCCAGTGTGGATATTCAAATGCACCATTAGGGGTCCCTGTTGGCGGAAAGCTTTCCCACACTGATCACATCTAAATGGTTTCTCACCAGTATGAATCCGCTCATGAACAATACGACGACCAGAAGTTGGGAACCGTTCAGGGCAATATCGACATTTGTGTGGTTTTTCACCAGTATGAATACGAATGTGGACAGAAAGTGATGAACTGGTCCTGAATGCCTTCTCACAAATTTCGCATCGATAGCGTCTTTCATCAGTCTTCGGTTGATGTGTCTGCTCATGAAAACGTAGCGTGGACTTGGTCATAAACCCCACACCACATTTTTCACACAAGTGCTCCCTTTTTCCAATATGTATTGATCTGACATGTGAATCGAGTCCATACCACTGCTTGAATGCCCGATCACAATCTGGATATTTACATTTGAACGGTCTTTCTCCCGTGTGACCACGTTCATGCTTTTTCATGGTGCTTGGGTCAGTGAATGCTTTTGAACACACTTTGCAAATATATGGTCTTTCATTTGTGTGTATACGAGTGTGCCGTTTTAAAACTGCTTTTGTTGTGAAGTATTTGCCACAGTATTGGCACTTGAAGTTTTTCTGTGTTTGGTGAGCAAGGAAGACATTATCTTGCAAATCTGACACTTTTTCTAATTTTTCCCCAACGAGGTCACATGATTTAGGTGAATTTTCTTTTACAAGGTTGCTGGAAATATTGGCTGAACAAGGACTTTCCGATTCCTCATCTACCTTCTCTTTGGTTTCATCTCCAACATCTCTACTCCCAGATGAATTTTTAGAAGCCAAAAGAGCAGATCGAAAGCTTAAACTTTCATGAGAAATCGATTGGTGTTCTTGCATCAAGTTGAAAACTGGAATGACAAAAGGAAAAGATAGGCTTAACTGACTGACAGCCACAAAGACACCCTGATATGTTCCCACCCTTGTAGGAGTTTGCTCGATATCAGCACATGGCAGAGGACCTTTGAAACTGACCAGAGCAGGTAAATATTTGTTGGAGGAAGACATCTAAGACAAACAGAGTGATCATACTAGTTCATGTTTTTTTCTCACACTGCTCCCTTTCGCACAAATTTGGAACCACTACTAATATTTTGATACCAACTCATGAAGATCACTGAAAGAAGATACACCCTGAATAATTTTTACAAGTATGAGTGGACACCACTTAAAATGATATACCAACGATAATGTGAGAAGCGTTTTTGACAATGATATTCTTTGTTAAGTTGTTTTCCACCATTTACACAACAAAGGAAATTTATCAAATCTGTCTGGGATATTATTTTGTGTTGAGTGATTTGCTTTCCAATTCTGTCTTTTGAACCAGCAGCAGCGGCAATAGCGAAGCCCAAACACTATGTTTTAAGTGCTTCTCTTTTATGCATTTTCTGATGATTAAAAAGTGTCTGTTGTGCAGCGAATGATTTTTCACATAATTTACACTTATGGGGTCTTTGTCCAGTATGGATATTCAAATGTTGTTTGAGTGATGGAAGTTGTCTAAAAGCTCTCCCACAATAGACACATTTATGTGGCTTCTCTCCCGTGTGACTCCCTTCGTGTGTGGAACGTTGACCCCAGGATCTAAAGCATCTTTCACAATGACGACATTTGTAAGGTTTCTCCCCAGTATGAGTGCGAATATGCAGAGTCAGCGTATCCCTGGTCTTGAAGGCCCTCACACAATATTCACACTGATATTGCCTTTCATCCGTCTTTGGCTGATGCATACGCGTTTCATGTGTAGATAGACAAGATCTGGTCAGAAATCCCATGCCACATTTTTCACACAAATGTTCCCTTTTCCCAATATGAACAGAACGGACGTGATACTCTAGTCCCAACCACTGTCTGTACGCCTTATCACAATCAGGGTATTTACACTCGTATGGCTTTTCTCCAGTGTGGATAAGTTCATGAGACTTAAGTGTTTTTTGATGAGCAAATGCTTTTGAACAGACTTTACAAACAAAGGGCTTTTCATCTGTATGAGTAATCTGATGCCTCGCTAAGGTCGTTTTGGTTTTGAAGTATTTTTCACATGTTTCACATTTGAACTGATTGACATCTGAGGGAAGAGTCTTACAGTCTGTTGACAAACACTCTCCCGACACTAATCTGCCAGTTGGTCCTTTATTCATCCTCTTGTGACTGGAAGCATGACTTCGTTTCCCAGACATCATGCGAAGAGCGCCAGAGTTCAAACTTTGTTGTGGAGTCTTTATTAAATCTTTCCAAATGGCTTCAACTGCAACGATAAAATGATGCACACATAAGGTATCAGTTTTTCATACAAATAAGATTTTTCCTCGTGTCTTTCCCTTGGATATTTTATCTGGTGTGGCACTTCATTTCAAAGTGCTCTCCTACATTCTTCTGCTGTATGAGAGCCAAGGCTCTGGTAAATGTCTGGTCCCGAATGCCTTTAGGCAGGATTTGCACTGAAAAGGCCTTTCATCTGTCTTTGGCTGATGCACTCACAAGTCCACATTTTCACACAAATGTTCCCTTTTCCCAATATGCACAGAGTGGACATTAGAATCCAACCCTAACCACTGTTTGAAAGCTTTGCCCCAATCTGGGTATTTACACTTGAATTGACTTTCTCCTGTTTTGGGGTTGCTTCCACTTGAGTTTGACTGTCAGTGGCCAAATCTGTCTCAGAGACTTTTCAGGTCTAAGCCTTTATCAGGCACTCTGGTGTATCCAGCATCTAGATCGATAGACTAGAGACAATTGCATAGGAGACCGCATCCTCTTGCAAACAGGGTCTACAACATGACTTCTCCTTATGCATGTTTCCGAGTAAGTATGTATCGAGTGAAATGGCCTGATATTGTCAGGATGAGGAGACCGTGACCTTTTAGTTGGAGAAAGACACAAGAAAATATGTGCTGCTTGAGGAGAGAGTCCACCTGTATCAGTTCTTCATGAAACATGTATGTTGTGGAACCATTTTAGTTCAGGGGTGCGGTATAATCATCTAACAACAGGTAGGGTCCCTTTTTCTTTTACAACCAGTAAAACATCATCAAGTAAATCTGTTATAATATGATACATGTACATATAATACAAAAAATATCGAAACGATTCTAATAGAAACGAATTTGACGACTGAATTCGGAAATAAGCAAATAAAAAACAATTTTATGCCAGAGGCGATGCAGCTGGGTCTTTTTCACTAAGTTACCAACAGTCTTTTTATGGGGCTTTAGATACACTGTTGCTATTGGATTGTGATACATCTTTTTTTCACATCTTCGTAAACAGCTGTTCAGTCATTCAAAATTCACAAAATAACACTATAAACTACCAATATTTACAGCATAACCAAGATACACCACAACTTACATGTAGTCGTGTTTCAGCTAAAGAGATTTAGCAGGGTGCAGCACCGTGCCCTTTTTAAATTTCTCTTTTTAATATTGCCCAACCTTTTGTCCTCACTGGCCAATGTGCCATCTTCTGTTCTGCCATTTCAATATTTCTAGCTGGAACACTACTCACATGTAGGTGTCTAAAAACGTTTGAATGTGATCATCACACTACATACAATGTAGATGGTTTAATAATACATACATGGTCATTGACATTTTGACTCAGAATTCTTGACTAATCTCTTGATTTAGGGCAAGCAAAATGGGGTTTACAGTTCCAAAATTGGTAGTCACACAAATGATTCAATTCAATACAAAACCAGTGATTGATTTTCTACTCAATGTAAAATATTCCAAAAATTCTTGGTCTTCAGAATGATGAGAAGGTCTTATTTTAAAAGTAGCTCGAATAATATACAATTTGACAGTAACGAATTGGTACGTCAAAATGCCCTTTCCACTGCATTAAAATTTCAAATGCTCTTGCCCAGTAAAAACATTTTGCAAAAAAACTCATTTTGCTGTACTGGGTCATGTGAATTAAAATACTCTAGTGTTCTACTTTCCTCTGTATAACCTCTTAACAGAAAACAAAAATATATACCTCGTTAGAAGATACATTTGGTTATCTTTTCAGACATTTTTGTTCTCTGCCTCAGTTGGTACAGCTGACATAGAAATGTCACGTTGAGCGAGTGACTGAGTGTCTTCTGCTTCCTTATTATGTACTCTTCGATGATTTCGAAGAGTTGATTTTGTAGCAAACGATTTGTCACACGATGTGCACTTATGTGGTCGTTCTCCTGTGTGGATAATGATGTGATCCAGCCATGCCCTCCGCTGCCTGAACGTTTTCCCACAGGTTTCATTGTCGCATTTATAGGGTTTTTCACCGGTATGAATACGTTCATGCACAATACGCGAGCTGTGCCTCGAGAACATCTCTTCGCAATGTCTACATTTTATTGGTTTTTCCCCAGTGTGAGTACGAGTATGTATTTTCAGTAAAACCCCTGTTCTGAAGAACATATCACAATATTCACATGAAAATCCTTTATCCCTTGATTTGGGTTCGTGTGTTTTCCTGTGACAAGTAAGCCGGCGTTTTGTTCGAAATCCCACTCCGCAGATGTCACACAGATATATCCTCTCTTGAGTATGAATACTATTTATATGGTCATTGAGTCGAGACGCCGATCTAAACGACTTATCACAGTATGTACATTTACATGGTTTCTCGCCAGTGTGACTCATTAGATGATATTTATATCCATTTTTGTGGACGAATGCTCGTCCACAGATATTACAAACGAAACGATTTACGTCAGTATGAATGCGGATGTGACTGGTCAAAGCCTTTCTAGTTTTACAATCTTTCTCACAGTATTGACAAATATATCTTCTCCCCTCAGAATGCGACAACAAATGCCTTTGCAATAAACTCTGCTTTTGTCCGAAACCTTTCCCACAAATGTTACATTTCAGATCTTCCCCAGGGTCGGCGCCACACGCAGGAGTAGCAGAGGGCGAAGAATCATGTTTTTTCAAGGACAGCTTCCTTCGTACACGTGGGATGGTAGTACCTTCACTTATCATTCCTGTATCAGTAGACGATGGAAGACTAATCTGTGGGACAGGCAAACTCGTCATATCAAAGGGCAGTGTTGCTTGAGGTAAATCGACCACTGCAATTGAAGGAAACAGCACTTTAGTGACTCAGAAATCAAATTCTATCCCATTTCAATATGTTACAATGGGATTGCTTACACATACATGTATATGTGACCCAGGACAACAAGTAACACTAACAGCGACTAGAAAATGGAGAGATTTTTTTTTTAAATCTACACTTCTTGGGCTTCAGACTTCTTTTAAAATACATTAAAAATTGACAATTTTACGACAAGAAAGAATTTACTGCGTAATACACTTTCCATTAAAAATTCACAATGCATTATTACACTCTGTTGATTACTTTGAAAAAACCCATTTTGCTGATCAAAATCATTCAAGCCGTGAGGCCTTTACATGTAAGTTTAACAGCAAACAAAAAGGAATAACTTGATAACCAATAATAGCTTTCATATCAGGCATTCGTGTCCTCTGCCTCAGTTGGTACAGCTGACATAGACATTTCAAGTTGAGTGTGTGACTGAGTATCCTCCGCTTCCCTACTGTAAACTCTCTGATGATTGCGAAGAGTTGTAGCAGATGATTTGTCACATGATGTGCTCTTATGAGGTCGGTCTCATGTGTGGATAATGTGATCCAGCCATGCCCTCTGCCCTCGGTTTTTCACCAGTAGGAAGTCGTTCATGTGCAATACGTGAGCTTTCCCACAAATGTTACAACTCATATCTTCTGCAGCATCAGTACTAGGAGCAGTGGAGATTGCTGGGTCACATTTTTTAGACAGCCTCTTTTTTCGTACATGGGCAACATTCATACCTTCTCTGACTGTACCTGAATCAGTAGACGATTGAAGACTACATGTTAACTGTGGGACAGCCGAACTTGTCAAATCAAAGGACAGTGTTTCTTGAGGGGAATCGATCACTGCAATTGAAGTAAACAGCACTTAGAAACACAGAAATTGAATTCCACACTATCAAAAACGACTGTCAATTTTCCTCCTGTTTGCAGAACTACTTTTTAGAAACGCCACGAAAGACTGCATTGAGACACCTGTTTCTCAGTTATTCCCTCCTGGAAATCTTCCGTGCATTTTCTGATGATTGCGAAGAGTTGCTTTTGCAGCAAATGATTTTTCACACAATGTACATTTAAATGGCCTTTCTCCAGTATGGATGTTAAGGTGCTCCTTCCATGCCCCACGCTGCCTGAAAGCTTTTCCACAATGAGAACACTGGAACGGTTTTTCCCCTGTGTGGCATCGTTCGTGCACAACACGCAGACTGCAAGTAGTGAAGAATTTTTCACAATGTCTACATTTGAATGGTTTTTCCCCAGTGTGAATACGGGTGTGGACAACCAGAAGCTCCTTCCTTCTAAACATCTTAACGCAATATTCACACTGAAATGGCTTCTCTGTTGATTTTGGTTCATGGGTATGCCTGTGACTGTTCAGACTGGGTATATTGAGAAATACAGCTCCACAGATCTCACAAATATACTCCTTCTCCTTGGTATGAATACTATTTATATGATCATTCAAAGCAACCAAAACCTTGTATGTCTTGTCACAGAAAGTGCATTTGTGTGGGCGTTCTCCTGTATGGCTTAGTTGATGATATCTATACGAAGTTGTGCGCGTGTATGATTTTCCACAAATTTCACACACATAAGGCCTTTCTTTAGTGTGAATGCGGATGTGATTCTTCAAAACTCCGCCTGTTTTAAATCGTTTTTCACAGTGGGGACATTTATAATGTCTCTCTTCAGAATGTGTAACTAAATGGCACTTCAGTCCTTGAAATCTGGCAAATTCTTTCCCACAGATACCACAGATATTTTTTAGATCTTTAACAATTTTGGTGCCCGGAGTACCAGCGGTTGAGAGGTCAGCTTGCTTATCCTTCGATTTCTTTTTTAAACGGCGGTCGGTTGTACCTTTGACACTTTTGTGGACAGTTCCTGCTGCTGAAGATATGCGAGCTGATGGTAGTTGTGCAGCTGAACGCTTTCTGGAATGTGCTTCTGGAGGTACACCGACCGCTGCAATTGAAGTAGACACCACTAAACAGGAGACTGAGTGAGAATCCAAATTCCAATAGCTGTGGGACGTTTATGATTAGAATTTTCTCTCCTAAAAGATCAACACTGTTTGGAGTTTTAACAGAATGAGATTTTATTTCCATCAAAGACAAATATCACTAGTTTGCTACATATGTAAGTCCATGATTTGATGTCAGTGTATAAGGCATAACAACCCACCAGAAATCATTAGAAGTTTTGGAAGATCTTGGCAATCTGTGCAGCATAGATTGGTATTCAATTTTTGTACACTTTAAAAAAGAACTTACAAAAACAATTGTAGGTACATGAACATGCACATTTTAACTTTATTCCATTTGAATTTTTATTATTATCAAGCCTAAAGCATGGCGATTTGAGCTAGCATTCATTAGCCAATTACTAAAAAGAGTGCATCCTTTATCAGAGATTTGATCCCAAATATTTAAACTGGAAGTGGCGCAACTAAGAGTAAGACATCTAAATGCTGTTTGGAATTACCAAACTGCAAATGAGTGAAGCATGACTAACTGTGAGATAGTTTGTAGTTTTACACCATCAATGAATTAATGATATGATATGGGCCCTCCCAAGTCATTTTGAAAATTATTACCTTGATCTTGTAGAGTTGTAGTTGAAGTCCGATCAGATGTATTCAAGCACTGCCTCTGTGAGTCAAGGGAATCACTGGTCTGAAAGTGGAAGTGAAGACAAGCTGTAGACATCTTTAAAGCATAAGACAATATATATATGTTTATTCGTACTACTTTACGTTGTACAGATAACAAAACATAAGGTGCAATAAGACAATACATTTGCATGACTACACATGCATCCGAGTTGGAAGGGGAGGGAGCTCCGAGGGGCTAGAAAATTAGGGTGTCACTGATCATCTGGCTGGCACACAGTAAAAATTCATCAAATACTACATGTATGAAATTTTAAGACTAGCATAGTGGGATGTAATATATATTCTTTTCAATTTGTGCAGCTGACACTTCAGGGAAGTTACACTTTAAGCATGCGCAAAAAACGACAATTCCTACTCCTATGGGCTTACCATGTCTCCTCCAAAATCGTGTAAGGTATCCATCTCAGTGTCTGAGGATACATTCATCGTTATAGAGAAGTCAACAGGTTCTTCCTTGACCACCTTTCCATGTTTTGATGACATACCACCCCCAAATCTAGGGATAGGTATTCGAAGACCACTAACAGATTCTGCAGAGTGAATAACTCCTGGAAGTGGAATGATTGGCTCCGGTGTTTGCTGTTCTTGCTGGAATGGCGGAGGGCGCATAATTGGCTGATAATTCAGTTCAATTAGCTCTGTCGTTGTGTTCACTATGGTGAAGTTGTATGTGTACGTCTGTGGCTTGATGGAACCAAAGTCACATTTCACAACAACAATAGAATTAGCAACAAGAGAAAATCCAGGTTCCAAGTGAATGACGCTAGGTGAATTTGGCTGCACATCCGACAATTCACTATGTGAGGAATCATCTCGTGGTGTGTCCACCATCACCAAAGGTGGCACCTCTCCAGGAAATGTACCACCTGTTTCTGTTACACTGCCAGACATCTCAGCACTACCAATGGCAGCAGAGCATGTCGTTGGCAATGTCCCCGCCTCTTGACCTAAGTTTTGAGGGATCGGGTGATCATGTTCTGTTTCTAAAGCATCCATCACTGTAGGGCTACAATTCGCTGAAATGAAAAATAACGACAGTGACAAATACCGTAGTATATCAAACAGGGTTGTGAAAAGGCAAATTGAATGTACGCCAAAATTGCAATTTCATGAAACCGAGAAATAAACTGGCCACGAATATTTCCGGGTTTACAGTGCATAGGATGCACAAGGCTGTAGTAGGCAATGCATGGTCAGTGTCTGTACGGTCGATATGCAACATGTCCGTACTTGTCGAGGGTTCACTTGCAAAAGCAAGTGAATCAGGAAACAAAAATATCTGGTAGCAGATCAGACAATTGCATAAAGTACTTATAAAACACAATGTTACCTTTTTTGTGGAATAAGTGTTAACAAAAAGTAGGAAATCGTAATTATTTCCAACTTTTCGTCCTAATTTTCATGAAAATATTCGTAGCGGGTGTTACAGTACCAATTTCCATTCGTAAGCATATTCGGAATTGTACACATGGGCATGGAGTGAGTTTCTAGACGGTCGCAAGTCCGAATTCCCTTAATCGAGGACTTCGCTGTAAGTCTCACAAAATCCCCATTTATTTGCGTTTTGATTATCAAAAGACATAATAAATTTGACTCTTCTATTTAGTTATTAAATCGTCACTGAATAAGGAAAAAATGTGACTGTACCTTAAAGGTGTTTGGTAAATTGTCAAAATAGATGCAATTGCTGTGTGTCAGTGTGTACAATGAAACAATGTGCATACATTCTGTACACACTACTACAGTGTGTATCAAAAAAAAATTATAGTGGCAAAAGGAATAGTGGTTCTGATCTTCTTGACAGATTGAATAGTTACTTTACTTTAAAATTTTCTCTCCAGATCTACCTCCACTGCAACCAGTACTGGTACGCATATGATTCATCTGCGCTGATTGAAAATCGATGGATAGGGCGAATGACACTGACAAATGGATGCTGTGAAACCTCCACCACCATGTCCTTGTCCACCATCAATCTCACCAAAGTTGAGTCAAAGCGAAACGTTGCCAGGGATATACAATGATGTTGCTTGTAGTGCGGAAATGTCAGGCAGCAGTGGAATGACAGCAACGAAGACAACTAGGATGTTCACCAGACAGCTGGAGACGGATCTTGATGTGTCATTGTCTGGGACAGATCCCGATGATTCCTTGTCAAATTGTTCAGTTTCTGACTCTCAGTCTCAGTCAGATTCACCCAGCACCATTCTCTTAGAACCTGGATTGTCTCTTGTGGCTAAGTCTGTTGTAATTGTGAAGTCTGACTTTGGTCCTATTAAGACGCACACATACAACTTCAGCATTGTGAACACAACCTCAGAGCCAATTCAACTGAATTATCAGCCAATCATGTGCCAACCGTTCCAACCGGATTGTCCGAAGACCTATGGGACGGAAGTGGAGCCGGATCCAGAGATTTTGCGTACTTCAGATAGTGGTGTTCAGGACCATGTTTACCAGCCTTGGGGACAGGTTTCCACCGCTGAGTCTGAGCATGTTAAGCTGATTAAGACCGAACCTGCTGACTACTCGATTACCATGAATGAATCTATGGACACGGGCAGTGAGGGTTCTTATCCATTGTCAGATTCACTACAGAATGAAGAATATGAAGGGGATGAAGATATACATGTTGTAAGTGTCATAAGGATTTCTTGACTGATGTTTTATTTTTTGGTCAGGATGTGAAAAGTTATGAGTCTTATTCAGTTCCATTGGCATTGAACATACATGAAAGATTGGCATAACCAAATTAAAATCTTCTTTGCAGCTTCAGGAAAGAACATAAGAAAACACTGATAATTTATGTTATTTCCAAAGTTCACGGTGACTCAGCTAGACCAAAAAGAAAACACAACTCAGTAAACAATTCAGCTATAAAAAGGAAACTTTGAATTTACTGATATCAGGAACACAATTAAAGGCCAGGCATTGCAATAATATGCATGCACTATTTTGCTTATTTTGACGTCTTGTAAGGCAATCTGGTTTATTTTCAGGCCAGTATTCATCCCGCTCAGGAAATCCAAGGACATGGTCTGACAGATTACAACGTTTCAGGAAAAACTTGTAAGTATTCTGCCATTCAGTGCACAAATTGTGTCAAGAAAAGCTTAACTCAGAGAAATACTCACCAACCTGTTAAAATTGCTCAATTTCAGCTGCCATTGCAGGTAGAGTATTGATCATAATGACATGCAGATTATGATTCTAAAGAATTTTGATGTATTCTTGGAATGATTTTCTAATTCCAGTAGCCTTTCCTCAAGACATTCAATCACTAGGCCGAGGTAGAAAGAGAAAAGGCTCAAGTCCTAAAAAGTCAAGTGGCCTATCTTCTGAAGCAAGAACTATCAGTAAAGGTATGACAGAGAGTTATCCAGATGATGAACATATGTATGAAATTTTAGAGAGACCGTTTAAATGTGAATATTGTGTTATGGCTTTCAAGGACAAGACAAATTTGAAAAAGCACACCCATACTCATACAAATGAAAAACCATATGTTTGTGTAATTAGTTTTCGTGCCTTTCCTGTTATTGGGGCGTTGAGATGTCATGAACGCACCCATAGGGGAGAAGCCATATCAGTTTTGTACACACATCTGATGGTCAGATTATCTCTTTGTATTGCAGTGGAGCATCAACCTGAGGAAGTGCAAGGAGTTATTGTTGAAAGATGGAGCTCGCCTACTAAAAGATTGATTCCACGGTCAAGCCGCTTATGTGCAGAAACCGGAAAGGCCATTAAAGGTACGAGTTGGCCTAATGCTGATTGCATCATCACTGCAAATGAAGCTGGCAATCAGTCTCGGGAAAAACTAACCTCATGCCATATATGTCCGAAAGAATTTGACAGTATTGTTCAATTGCAGAAACATCTGCAGTTACATTCAGATGGGAAGCATTTTAGCTGTGAACATTGCAACAAATCTTATAAAGACCGATCAAGTTTGAATCGCCATTTACGTACAGTCCATGTTGATGGCAGTCATGGTGGAGAAAAGTCGCCCAATTCAAGAGCCGCAAAGCTTGAGAGTGGTTCAGGGACTTTGTGCGATCATTGTGGCAAATCGTTTCATAATCCAAGTGCGCTACAGACACATTTGGTTGTTCACTCTAACGAGAGACCGTTTAAATGTGAGGGTTGTGGGAAATTTCTCAAAACAAAGAATGATTTGAGGAGGCATGCTCGCCTTCATGCAAACGAAAGACGTCATAAGTGTGCAGATTGTCCCAAAGCCTTTAACAGTGCGGCAACATTGAGATGTCATCGACGTATTCACACTGGAGAAAGGCCGTATAAATGCAAATTCTGTGACGAAACATTTCGACAGATTACGGCACGAAGTGAACACATCAATAGTAAACATACTTGCGAGAGAGTCTATGCGTGTAAAATCTGTGGCAAAACCTACCTAAGAAGTGGGAGTCTGTATTGCCATGAACGCACTCATTTACCGCAAACTGGTGAAAAGCCATTCGAATGCACACTTTGTACAAAGGCATTTAGAACCAAGGAATTGCTTACGCTCCATTCGCGCACTCACACGGGGGAGAAACCATGTAAATGTCGCTACTGCGAGCTCTCGTTTAGAACATGCAGCGTGCGTGCTATACATGAGAGGATTCACACTGGTGAAAAACCATATAAATGTGTTCATTGCGGGAAAGCTTTCAGGCAAAAAGATCCCTATCGTCAACACTTGAATATTCATACAGGCGAAAGACCTTATAAATGTAAGTGCTGTGACAAATCTTTTGCCTCAAAAGCTACTCTTTTTAATCATCGAAAGATGCACAAGAGGGAGGGAGCAGAACCAAAATATGAGGGAGACAATCGGGATGTAGCACCGTTTTCTGCTTTGGAGGGTGTAGATTCCAAATCTGAGGGAGATATTGATGGGGTAACACCATTTTCTGCTTTGCTGGAAGAACAAAAATCTGAGGAAGACGTTCAAGGTGCAACACCATTTTCTGCTTTGGAGGGAGAACCAACATCTGAGGGAGTAACACCATTTTCTGCTTTATATTCTAGTTGAGCTAGAGTGCATGGTTTTCAAAAACTTGCGTGTCTGAATAGCAAGCTCTTTCATCTACCTGCCCCTCTTGGCAGTTTTGGCTGTTGTCTCTTAGCAATCATCCCCCCCATTACCATCTTCAAAATTGGGAGAAATACACGAAGGTCAGTGTTACTGGAGCGTACAAGCTTTTGTAATGTTCGCATAGATTCTGTATCATTTGTATATCGTTCTGTCTTATTCTTGTTTGTATCTTAGTGAAATGGATTTACATGTTAAAGATGCATTTTGTTGATATTTCATTGTAAACAAATAGATTTTAGAGAAATAATCAAGTGTCATGTCTTCTTTTCTGGTAGTGCTCTCCCCCAGTATTGATGGGAATATTGGTATTCATATAAAATGTTTTCTGATGATTCCCAATATTGCCATAGGAGAGGATAGGATGGAGCATACATGTACACTGCTTGTCGTACATGTACAGTCCTCTCGATGTGCATTTGGATCTTCTACTGAATACAGCCATTACCCACAGCACGCAATTGAAAAGGAGGCAATCCTCTACACGCACCGTGTGGTAACTTCCAAGAGCAGGCGCAGTCTGCATTGCGAATAACACTACGATCAAAGGCACACATGCATTGTACCTGTACATTTCTGGGTTGGCAGCACTGGTTCCTTGCACAGACAGGCCATGGGGTTTCTCTTCTCGGCCACTCTGACATACGTATGTCACTTGCAAGATGAGAGATGTTGCTGCTCCCACAGCATTATTACAGGACTCGTATCACAAAACAAAGACGAAGTGATTATACTGAAAACCTTTTATTACACTTGCTCATTGAATAAAAACAAGTTACGCATAATTACAAAAGAAGAGAACATGAACACCATATTTCAATGATGGTACAATGTAGATCGATCAGTTGTGGACTAAGGCAGGCTGCATCAGAGAATATTTTAAAGGACAATTGGTTGACGATTTTGAATATGAAATCAGAAGATGTGCACATATAATAATGCACTGAGTGTTTCATTCACACCCCGATTTGTTTTAGGAATCTTTAGTTGGAAGATTGGCACTTTCTATTCAAGTACGTAACACCTTTGGGATGTTTATACTTACAGATGCCAATGGAACGCTCTAGTCATTGGTCACAATATTCTATTCAAACTACACTGGTTGAAATACAGATTTCAAGTCACAATGGAGAAAAATGAAACACAACAGGAATTTCGAGGGAAACAGTGTGGAATAACCAAAACCATGACACATCAAAGGAAATTAACATGTACCGTAACCAAATGAACAAGTTGATAATGATAGTAACAATGATTCATCAAAGCTGATATACATGTATATACACTGTCAGTCTGTACAATTTCACCCTATAAGTACCTGAATAAATGAATGAAAAGGGACTGAAAAATCGATCCGAATCAAGTGACACCATGACATGTTTCAAGGTCTTCAAATACAACACAGAACTAATGCACAAGTTCTCACTACAAATGTTGGTACTATTACTGCTCTGTGTATTCGAAAAGGACAGTTCTTTTCATATGTTTGAAGAAAAAAAAATCAAGTGACTACGATAACTCATGTGATATTCTTTATTCGAATTCTACTAACAGCTCTTCTAAACGTCGCCTTTAGGGCCCCGCATCAAATCCGCATCTTTTTCACTTTTAAATTCATAAATAAGCACTCTTTATTCCCATTAAGGTCCATGCTCCAGCTGCAGGCACAACACATACTTTTTCAACACATGCTGTCATTTCATAACAGAAGGCTCACAAATTCTGGTTAAACCTTCAACCACATTTGTTGCAATACTTTCCAAAATATCAATTTAATGTCAGGTGATCTTTCTGTGGATGGGAGTCCTGCATGTATTTCTTGATAAAAAATCAGTTGTTTAATCTTGTTGCTCACTACTAGTGCCAACAGCCGGCTGTACTTCTGTCCATCCTCCAATTGGTTGGAATTGCGGTACTTCTTGTGGTGTCTCCTCCTGATCAGCTGCAGCTTCACTGTAAGCGTAACCAAAAGGAATGTCAGATTAAATAGGAAACATGCAGCGGACTGTCAACAAAGCATCTAAATATGAATACATTATAATAAATCCGATGTATCCCACAACTGGCATTATATATAAACAAGCTGACACCTACCACATGCTATCACTGCAGATATCCATCCCCCATTGCACTAAAGGTTTCACATAAATCAAGCTGGACTCGTAATTAAATAATGCTACTTACTGACTGGATTCACTGTTGGACCGAGCACGAATTCTCTCTTTTGATTCAGACCTATAAAATGGAATACAGGCTCATCATCCGCAAACAAAACAATCAACAATCACACAATTACTGTGTCGAATCTTCTTCCTTTCGTTTTGTCTATTCCTACCCTTTAATTTTTTCTATTACAACTGCAAGATATCATGTTCTCTCTCAAATATTAAGTTACTTGAGAAATGTAAATTCCCAGACTATTTTCTCCTGGTAAATCAACTCAATAACATGTTAAGGGAAAAGAAGGTGAATGGTCCACTTCTGCCAGGATTTAATTTTGTAATTTTTGCTCTCAGTACTTTCCAGAGGACTCTTGTAATTATTGTCAAACATCAGAACGTCTTTGAATATCTCACCTTGACTTCCTGCCTTGACCTTCGGATGAACGTTGCCTTGATGTTGATCTGTCCTTGCGGTCTCTGGATCTAGATCGTCGTGACCTACTTGAACGATGTGACCGAGACCTTGACCTACTCCTCCACCGCCTCCTACGGTCCCTCGATCTTGAACGAGACCTGAAAGGGTAACATTGTTTATCTTTATGAATAATATCACGGCATCATTACATATGCATCTCAGCAAGAATTACGGAATAAAAGAATCTCACATGAGACATCTGGATGACAAAAAGATGGGGGATTCAGCACCCCACCCCCCCCAAAAAAAATTAATTTAGAATGTCTCCTTCGACCGTGAGTACATGTTCTGTTAGCGCTGTCCAAACCTTACACTTAGTAAAGTAATTTGACTCCTCAGTATCTTCCCAGATCACCCACCTCCTTCGCCTACTCCGGCTTGTACTCCTACTCCTAGTCCTGTGTCTTCTGCTATTACTGCGACTCCGTCTCCTCCGATGCTCCCGATCACGATTACGACTCCTGGACCTGCTGCGTTTCTTAGACTTACTGGAGCTGCGGCTTCTACGACTGCGACTCTCACTTGGAGATTGACGGCGAGCAGCTGCTCCTTCTTCACGTTCTTTGGCACGCTCTTTACGTCTTTCTTCCCTCTCCAACTCTCTCTGCTTACGTCTTTCAGCAACACTTATCTGAAATCACAATTCAATAAAATAAAGTACATGTATATGGCAAAGTTTCATGGCAAAGCGAGTTGAAATGAGGGATTTACTCCACGTGACAATGACATTGCTCTGCAGGGCTAAGCATGTCAACAGACACCTTACCTTCTTTCAATATACCAGTCCAGATGAATAGACTACAACAGACAAGATAATAACAACCACACTGACCTTTAATTCTTCCAGCTTGTCCCTGATTGTGATAAAACCAAGATGAAGCTTGCCACCGAAGTGATCAGCAAGTCGCCTGTCGTTGTCATGAATGCCTAAATAGGCAGAACAAATTTCACAAACACGCAACTTCTGCTGCTGGTAGCTTGATGCTGGCATGGAATTGCGAAATTCCGTCTGGAAAGAGAAGAGTATTTGTTTCAATGTTAGTCACTGCTATGTTTCTGTCAGGGGCCAAGGTCAAGTTCAGAATAGTATTTTAGCTGTTTGATATGTTGAATATGATATCAAAAACAGAGAAGACTAGCTCCTCAAATACGATCTTTTCACTTAAATTCTACACTGTATCTGCCAGTGAGAAAAGTGGCTCAGACCAGTGCCTTCAGTTTGCTCAAACACTACTTCTTCAAACTCCCATAATGTGCTTCCGAACCACTGGCACTGTTTCAACATGACATTGCCATTTTCTCCATGATCATACCTCAGCTTGAGATTTCTTTTTCTTCAAATCTTCCACTTCCTCCATGTACCTCAGCGACTCCTCCACATGACCGTCAGCTCCATACTGCTCAGCCTTGGCTAGCTTTGTACCGATCTGTTCACCAAGTGTATGAATTATTTCAGCCTGGAGAACAAGATAGACCATGAAGTTATAAAGAGAGACACTCACTAACAAACACAAAACTATTTGAGAACTTGTCATGAAGTATTTGAGTCAACATGGTTGTGAGGCACATCAAAATACATGTAAATGAATTGCTCACAAAGATGAAACAAGCTATCATTATCAATTTGCCAACATCAGCAGGTTTTTTTATAATTTACACTGTACAACCCGATGCTACTTTACCTTAGAATTTGCTTCCTCACTGAGCTCCTCCTGGGTTTCTTTCAAGCGTCTTGCAGCCTGCTCCGTCCGGCGATCGCAGTCTTGCACGAAACTCTGAAGGTGTTCCATTGCCTGCAAATGTGATAAGGCAAAGGTGACGAAGATATTGCACATTGACTCAAAAAATTGATTTCAATCAAATTAACGAGAATATACAAGGTTTTTCGGTTTGAGACAGGGATTTATCAAACATATCCTCATGCTTAATGGTTATGAACTTGCTGTGCATGCATTCAAGAAGTTCATGACATCACAGAGGCCTCCAACAAGCTCCTTTTATCGCACCATGCCAGAACATGGTTACCAGAAAGATACATTACCCAAATAACTTACATCAATATCGAAGTAGAAGTCTTTCTTCTTGGAGCCAGCCTCATAATCAGCCCGCAGAGCAAGATCGTGTATCTTTGGGCATTCTCCCAGATCCATTCGCTGAAAACAGAAGTGAATAATTCATAAAATTTCTGTCACATGCCTAGAAGTGGTCGAGTTATATGTACACTGTGTGCTTCTCTCTCTCTCTCTATACTGACCTTAAAAGATGAGAGATCGCACCAAATGTCGACATCAAAGGCCATCCAAAAAAAGGCAAAGTTAAAAACTTACAAAGTCTTCTTAGAATATCCCATGTCGATGAGTCTTTGATAAGACATATTTTACTTACAGACCGCTGGCTCCCAAATACACAATTCAGGTTTAACTGACAACTTGGATGTGGGGTCCACAGGTGCAGATAGCTGGTTTCAATCAATTGTTTCAAGTGATGAAGACAGGTATTGTTAGATCGTTCCAGGTATATTTATCATTTATATACTCCATCTACTTGCTCACAAGTTATGACGTTGACAAGCATAATGTTGTTATGAAACTATGCATCGTATAAGTATTTTGTTCTTATGATGAATTCTTATTTTAAGCAGGGGAACATCAGTTTCTTCTTAAAAATTATGAACTGAATCAAATTTTAAATGCTCGTAACTGAACAGATGATAAACTTCAACATGTGTCAAGAAAGTTTCATCATTTTTAGGTAACTGTACTGGCAGCAAAGGCAGATAGAAACTTGTTGGGTGATTGAAGGGGAGGCCTTAATTAAATCAATAAATAAATATGCTAGGAATGCACCTGTATTTCTTGCTGTAGCACCGAATCAGTGACACAGTGGTATGAAGTCAAGAATGGTAAGAACTATTCAGTGCAATTCAGTCTACTACTGGTACAAACTACGTACCCAAACAGTTCAGTCCAGCCCAAGCAGTAGACGTGGCAACCCAAATGTATAGTAATACTTCAGGAAAAAGAACAAAATATACTTACTGTACTTGCGAGTATATCGTGGGGACAGCACCCGAGCAGGAAGCTTCTACATACCCGAGCATCATCAAACTTCACCTTGTATTTGTTGTTCTCACCTAAAATTTATCACAATCATACAACTATATGTCAAATAGAATGTTGACATTTCAAGAGAGGAGAGCACACTAAGAAAGAAAGGTCAAGACAAAGGCCATGATGCACCTAGCAAATCGCAAAACTGTAAAATAACTCCCCTGATGGACACCAACTGACAATTTGCTGTGCATCATGGCCTGTGTTAGTAAGCCTTTTTCTCTAATGCTGTATGGTTATTGAACCTGTACATAAATGGTACATCAGAGTACTGTAAATGAAATACTGGTCTTGACTGGCAATACACATTTTCAGCAATTTCAAAATTAGATGCCCACAAAAATTTTTATTTTCTCAAGGATTTTTTCATAAAAGTTCAAATCAAGATTTTAAAAAAACTTAAGACAGACAATTCCAATTTATTGGTGACTAGTTAATTTATGCCATTATAGGAAATAATAGTAGACACACAGCTTCCGTGTAATGGTACAGCCGAAAGCTGATTAGGATCCAAAAATATTTTGTAAAATCTAAATCTAAATTTAAGGGAATTACAATTGGTGTTTATTACAAGTCAAGGCCAGCAGGCATCATTCATTAGGAGAAACAACACAAAATATTTCCAACCATAATGGGTATACACACGTGTGGTCCATGTTGTACAATCTGCAAGATCCCTGTATGAGGCAGGTGGGTGATGCTAGATATCACTGCTCAATATTCTGAAAGAGGAGATCGCAATTGTTCAGCAGGGTCATGGTCTTCAGCTAAAATCGGACAGATATGATTACGGATAACCTTCAATGAAATCAGTAACACAAACAGCCATCTGAAGCAACATGAACCAGTTTATCAGACTTGTACTTGCATTATTGAGATGCATATAATCCAACCTTATGGTGACGAAGTCACATCACAGTAGAACCAAAAATGGGCAATGGTCATGACAACTCACATCAGAAAACAGGGATACTCAAAAAAAAACTCTGAAGTTTACCAATAAAATTGAAAAATTATAATCAATAACTTTCAACGACCATGTATCTTGTGCTCCACTGAGGACATATAGTTTAGAGTAACAGAGGCAAATCTTAGAAACTATATGTCATGAATAGAGGTGATTTGTTCTAAAAGCATAGTTTCAAGTCTGTTAGAATGAACTTCTCTCAATAGGGTTCAACGGAGATTAATACTTGCAGCCTTGCTGGAATTCGAAAGTAGATTCTGTGAACTCACGTCTTGTGGACCATCCCACTGGTATACACCACATTATACATGTAGTTCCCTTAAAAAACAGGGAATTCGGAAATTAATCATACAGTAACATTGCCATTTTCAACATTTACATGTACTTAGTGAATCATGTTGTTTTACGACCTAGTGTGCTGATTGGCATTTTCATTCAAGACAGCACTCAAATCTGCCTTTCCCAGCACTCATTCAAAGGGTCACTTTTTATGAATTTGGAATTCAAAAGATATTTTGTTCAATTTGGTTGGAAGATAAAGTCAAAATGCCTGATTAATCAAGTTAGCAACTTTATGGGATTATGGAAACTATTCTGCACAGCTTTTCTCTCATGAAAGTGTCTTTAACTTAGGGGGGACATCTTCACCACCATCAGCTTTCTCTCCCAATTATTTCAATCACTTTCGGTAATAAGAATTGTTAGCCGCCAAATGAATTTTCATTGACACACTCTAAAGAACTTCCACAATCACCAGGAAATGATTTTTGAACATCCAATCCCTTTCCTGGATACTGGAATGAAAGATCTTGATTAGCAAATCTGAAAACCACTAAAGGCAATGATAAAGAACTCAATTCCTGTTGAACGAAAGTTTCATTTCTAACATTCTACCGGTAACAACTCAAAGAGTTCGATAATAATCTGACCCTATATGTCATACTCCAGTTACCCAAAGTCTGGTAGGAATATAGTCGATATCAATCAATGGGTAATAGATATTGTTGGAACCATTGATATGAGATTTCCAATTCCATGATTGACTGTTGTATGTTGTCCTCGTCCCATCGATCAATCATTCAATGCAAAGGACATTGCAGTCAGGGTGGCAGAGCCAAAGGCAAGTACAGCCATCAATCATCAATCAGCTCGAGTCGCGCAGCCCGAGATACTGTGTCTGCGAGATAGTAGAACTCACTCCATCCACTGTCGATCGTTGAGTCCATCTACCAGTAAATATCTCAGAAATGCTAGGCTGCTATTACTTTACCATTCGCAACATTCACTTGTTGCATACATCGAAAAGCATGATCTGAATGTGCTGAAGTCATACATGTGGTGACGTCATCACACACAATCACAATGTAAAACTACAGAATCGAAATTTTTACGATTTTGGATCGACGATGTAGGTTCAATTTCCAATTTTCTTATTATGTTTTATACGTACCATCTCTCCCTGTTCCCATTAGTTCGTCGAGCATAGCTCGAATCTGGTCGTGAGCAGACATTTTCGGAAAAAATCGGGAAAATGTAAGAGATTCTCAACAAACTTCGCAGCAAAACAAAAATGGCGTCGCGTACCCAAATTCGTTCGTTCTTAACTCGGGTTAATGCCGAGTCAGTTGTTGGGATCGTCTTGAGCACTCTAATGCCCGTAGTCTCCCTCTGGGAGACCATGTCACAACCAGCTGCTGCATGTCCAAGATATGAATAGTAGTTACCAGCTGTGACGAATGTTGTCGCATGTCTCAATTATGGCATGATAAATTGGAGTGGCGAATGTCCCCTGAATCGGCGATCTGTGACCTGATCATCCTGATAATGTTGATGTGATTGTGATGTGACTGGGCACTGCCACCTCGTCATTCTGAAGACTGGCACTCATCATTCTCGCTTTCACACCTCATGGGCCGAGGGGTCAGTCACCTCTGAAATCATGAGACAGATCAAGTTAATGGTCAAATTCAGGGCCACAGCAACATGTATGGGATCAATGCCGAGGGATATGAATGGTATTACACAAACCCTTTGGCTGCGCCTAGCCCAAAAGGTGATACAGTGAACCAGGGGGTACAGCTTGGAGAAATTATTTTGTCCGTATGCTGCACCTGGAAAAAAAGCAGGCTGAAAAACCCCACACGGATAAGATTTCACCATGGTGAGCATGGTTAACTCTCATTTACCATGGTGAACACTGAATTCACCATGGTGAATCCCTGACATGATCATGTTTAAATGCCACCTGATTTTTTGTCTTGTCCCGACTAGATGTGACATGATCCAGGTTGTCTTTTCTCCAGGATTCTAGTTTTGTGTAGCTGTCCATCTGACTGAGGAGAACAGGAGATCAAAGTTACCCTTAATTACATAAAGAGACTACTCTGGACCAGACATTTAGGACAGTTATACCAGGTTCTGGTCAGTTGAAACGAAAGTCCTTCCTCCCTAGCTCCCCTGTTGTGTATCTGAGGGTGGATGCAGGATTTGAATAACCCCCCCCCCCCCTCCCAGCTCAACTAATTACAGCTATTAGCGGAGGATAAAAATATGACATGCAAATAAGAAAGAAAGGTTTGAAATGCGAAATGAATTCATCGTCTGCGGCTATAGTTGGAACTGAGGTGGAAGGTCTTCAGTCTTCACTCCAGTGACTGGGAGTATGAATTTCACGACCAGGTTTTGATTTATAGATGGCAGATAAGAACTTATATTGAAAGGAAAGTCGTGTAACATTTACAAGTATGACTAGTATTTATGTCACTTGTATCTTAATGTCTCCTATTAATTGCCGATAAAATATGTCGGCAGTTTAAGATGACATCAGCACCAAACATGTGAAGTTTTTATGCCTGCCCACTCCAGGTACCTCCAGTGCTCCTCATGCCTGGTGTATATTTTGGTCGTGAACTGCATTTAACAGGAGAAGTCGTTCCCCGGCGAACTCGGTCCGGTCCTTCTGAAATCAGCAGAAAAACCTTCAATTTTCTCCTGTATCGCCCAATGAATTATCTTTAAATTTACAGGAAAGGTAGACTATGGTATACCAACTAAACGAGTGAAACTGATATTCACATATAAGAAATTAAACCAAAAAAACAAAAATGTATAACCCAGGGCAAGTTGGTTTTTTACCCAGGCCGAGTTGGTCAGGGCCGAGGCCAAGTTGGTAGGCCGAGTTGGCGTTAGGCCGAGATGGCCCGTATTCAACCATTACACTCACTACGTTGTGCGAGTTATAAATATTCTGATGATAAAAACACTATATTTTGGTAGCATTTTCCGCAAGTCGGTAAAGGTCGGGGTAGGTCGGGAATTAATTAGTATGACCCTGTGAAATGACAAATGAATGAGGCAAAAGGTACATTCAGGTTTGACTTTTTATTTTAAACCAAATCATACAATAACAACATACATCAATGAAGGGGTTCATGCCAAAACATGGTAACCAACATTTTCAGCCAAATGGAGTCACTGGTACCATCTTGTTCATCAGAATGTGTCTTTATCAACTAAAATGAAAATTATTACTTGATATGACACCAGTCTGAAAAACAATTGAAAATGTCCTCAAAAGCAAAATTGGACATTAGTATGTAAAGATGTGCTCAAATGTTTTTTTCAAGTTCACTTTCACAGACCCTCTGGTCAAGTCCTCTTCAAATGCATGTATTTTAACTGCGACATACATTTTAACACTTTATTCAATATGCTACAAACTCAACTTCTTTTCATCTTTTTCTTTCCGAATTTTCTCCGCACCCCCGAAGCCTCCTCGGTGTCATCACCCGCATCATGTTTTCCTGCTCTCCTTTTTCGTTTCGGATCATTCTCATTCATTTCCTTGAAATAAAACAAGACAAAATTTAGACAACAGCAAACCAAAACAATTTTGAGAAGACTTCACCACAGATGGCCCTATACTGACCCCTCACGCACCAGGCCTGTAAAGTCAGATGATTTAAAAGTCCTTAGAATTCAAGATTACTATACGATTTGCAAATATTCAATTCTAAAAGGAATAAGGCTTTTGTGTACGAGACTGGAAAAAGATTGCTATACACTGACCATTTTTGCATATCGTTGGGCATCGGTCACACGTTCCATTAACAGCATCACCTCTTCTTCTTCTGTCTTATGTAATGGTAGCTTTTTGCCTATCAGGTGCTCAATTCTCTGAAAGAGTTCCACATCGTACCTGAAATGAGTTCCCAGAATGTTTTTATACTATTTGTCGTAGTGGGGTCAATCCATGCCACATGGCTCATCTCCTGAACAGATCATTTCTGGATGGCCTCCTGTACATCTACATGTGTCCATGACCAGTCTGCTCAACTGAGGACTTTATTGGATGTCCTTATATTTGCCTGAGACTTGCCTGCTAAACCAACACCCCGAATGAATACAAATAGGAAAAGAGAACTTACTGTGAAACGAATGTCAGGGCCTTTCCTGATCGGCCAGCTCTGGCTGTTCGCCCAACACGATGGATATAGTCTTTCGAATGTGTGGGTATGTCAAAGTTTATCACGACATCAACATGGGGAATGTCGAGACCTCTGGAAGACAATCAAATGTTTTAAATGTAGCACAGCTCCTCTCCTCATCATGACAAAGGTAATCTTAGAAGATGCTGCATGGTGTCAAAAGATCACCATAATACCAGAAAGTCCATCCATCAAACACTGACGATGAGCTACATGTAAGAATAGTAACACTCTCCCAAATTATTAAAGACACACTCCAAATGTTTGAATTTTGCACCATCTGCAAACCAAAGGTAATCAGAACATGTTGTTTTGTACTCACCTGCTAGCCACATCTGTCGCTATAAGTATGGATCGGTCTTTACTCTTGAATTTATTGAGTGCTCCAAGTCGTTTCGCCTGACTAAGCTGCCCATGTAAAGGAATTGCTGTGAATCCAAGGTTCCGTAACATCAATGCTACTCTCTGTGTATTGGCACAAGTACTGCAGAACACCATAAACGAATTGCCAGCGAGCTCATTTAGAATATAAACCAGATAGACATCCTGGAAGAAACAATAGAATTTATGACCAACATGACGATCAAGTACGGAGTTGATATGATATTGAGCTTGTTCAGAAAAAGAGTTGGCTCAAAGTTTATTATTTTGTGCACAAAAAGCAAGCATTGATATGACCGAGTTCAGATGGAAATAAACCGATTTCGAAAGTAGTGATCAGAATTGGTATTCTAGAGGTCAATAAATTCAATCCACGTTGTGTTTTGATTTCCAACACCTCCGTGAAACAGTGCTCAGACAAGAACAAAATATCTTAAAAGTGAGTCCCAGTGCTGTCATAGGAAATCCTTACTCACTTTGAACTTGACAGGTATGAATAGATAAGATTGCTGCAGCTTCTCTACTGTTTGGTATTTGTTTGAGACTTCCACTTTGATAGGATTACGCAATGACGCCCTTTGTAGTTTATGGACCTGAAAATTTGAATGAGAAGATCGTCATCAAATCTGAAGAAAATTACGATAACATAGCTAGCAGCTCAACATAAACCGACAATGATGTCCATCATAATGAGAATTTAAATTGCATTCAACAGTTTTCTGGTCTGCTAACGATTGCTCTAACGACAAAATCACACTCAGGTGAGCTTACCTTTTTCGTCATTGTAGCCGAATATAAATATGTCGTTCTCTCTCGAGGTATAACTTTGAGGATTTTGTCAACCTGAAAGCATGATAACGAGACTTCAGATGATGAGGAATGAATGTGTTAGATTGGCAATTCCTATGAAAGAAACATTGAAAAAAGTTTGCGTCACACAGTGTCACATTGATCACTCAATATGGAAGCACTGAAAACTTGTCAAAAGCTAGTCCACACCTCCCCAAGTTTAAAGGAAGAGACATCTCTATTTCAATACCAACATTAACAAGAGGTCCTTACCTCTGCCTCAAAATCCATATTGAGGATTCTGTCTGCTTCATCCATCACCTGGAAAACAAGACAAATATGTACATGTATGGCCGCTGTTGATGAGATAGGGTTATTATGATTTAACTGCAGCTTTTATAGCACTTTATACCAATCTAACTTTGTATCCAATTAACTTGCAACTACTACACACAGTCAGTCTTTTAGGCTTTCATAGAGGAACTCCAGGGTTTGAAAGAGCGGTTTTTCTATATCTCGTACCATAACCATATGAACTTACCAAATATTTCAGAGACCTGAGATTAAAGCCCTTTGTATTCTCAAGATGATCAACCAATCTGCCAGGTGTTGCTGAAAAACAGGTAGAGTATAATGAGAGGTTGGCACACATTCAGTGACAATTTGGAGGATTTTAGATACAAAAATAGTTTTTGAATGAAATATGTCATTTCCACTTCAAAGTTTACATATCATTTCACCAAAGGCAGTTAGGGATGCCTCAGCATACAAACTTGAATCTTTTACAGAATCTTTATCTTGAACAGCAAACACCCTGACAATGATGACCATAACATACCTATAATTATGTGTGGTTTCTTTGCCAAGACCAAGGCCTGTGTCATCATGTCTATTCCTCCAACAATCACTCCTGGAAAAAAAGATATTCATGAGATCCTGAATTTCTTGTTTTCTGCAGTTTCTCATACCCATTAAGGGATCCTCAAAGGCCATACTTACCACATTTCACTCCAATTGCGGCCCCTAAAGCCTCAAACTGTTCGGAAATCTGGAAGGCCAGTTCCCTTGTAGGTGTAAGGACCAGGGCGTAAAGGCGCTGAGGGCTCTCCAAAAGAGTTTGTAGAATTGGCAGGGCAAATGACCCAGTTTTTCCTGATCCTGTCTCTGCTAAACCTATGACATCATTGCCTGTAAACAAACAAAAGAGGGACATACAAACAATGGGTCTATTTACTTGACCATACGACTATGTCTAGTCTTCACAGTCGCATTATGTGCGACTTAATAGTTGCAATACAAAATAACTGCACCAAGTTTGGCGGAGTGAAATCACAATTCACATGGAAGGACAACCACTCAACCATTAACAGCTACTTTGCTGTTATCTGCTCCTAGAATAATGCATAGGGCCATAGACTCTTCCCTATCATTTCGAAAGTCTAGAAAATTACATGTACTTTAGTTTTAATTTGCAACTTTACAAATTGAGGAAGTATTGCAAATAATTCCCGAGGAAGCCTGCCCAAAGCACATCCTTACCTGCTAGAGCAACTGGGATAGATTCTTTCTGAATTTTTGAAGGCACCTTCCATTTTAACTGCTCACATGCTTCACACAGGACATCCACAATTCCCTGAAGATATAAAATAGATAGATAGGCTCATTTGGCTCTAGATCAGGCGGTTCAACGGAGAACCGTCAAAGAAATGAATTGAAGCCAAAAAAAAATACATTATGCAATAAACAGACACATACCAGTGACTTAAAAGTAACATTTTCTTCGCTTTTAGTGTCTATTTCATCGCCAGAAATGTCAGAAACGTGTTCATCGCTTTCGGAAGCCATGCTTACTTCCGATAAGTGGTGGACACAGGCAATTGATGTTGTCCACAAAAACCTTTCTCAGCATAACTTTTAATAACTACATATTAAGTCAACCAGAAAAATACTTTATTTAATTTTATACATTTTCAAGTCAAAATATACGCTTGAATATCCTTTATTTGTAATTATGCTTCGCATATTTCATTTTATCATTCTCTGCCTGTGCCCTACGCAGCGTAATTTGAAACCAAGATGGCGAAGCATCACCCCGATTTGATTTTTTGCCGAAAACAACCTGGCGTTGGTAAGTTTGTTGGTCAGATATGGGGTTTTTTTCAGTGTAAATAATCCGTGCATGGGAGTCTTCATATTACTTTGCTCTGTTGCATCGGTTTAGACGGCTTGAAAGTCGATATAAATGATTAAAAAAACCACACTATGCTGTCAATGTACACGAATTCGAATGCCGGACGAAGACCTCTTATTGTCGGCCACTATAATCTATTCTATTGTCACATAAGTTGCATGTTAATATTAATGGTCGGACGTCAGTGCCTATCATGTGACACAATCGAAAGAGCTGGGACGGGCTGGGGGGCCGGGGGGGCAGGAGGGCTCTATTTATCTATTTAGCCCTATAAGGTAGCATGCAAATCGGGGGGGGGGGGGGGGGGGGCAGAACACAATATATTTCATCCCAAATCTACATGAATTACATGTCTGAGGGCAATAGTCCCCCCGTATCCCCCTCCATCATTGCTAGGTAAGGCCCAATCTTGTTTCATATAGGCCTATGTTGAGAACAAAATGGATTTCAAGTGTATTCTCTTCTTCATTTTAGCCATCGGAAGATTATGTGAAAAATGTAAGTAAAATGTAGGGCCTGTAAGACAAAGAGGGTAATGTGCAAGAAGTCTGCCAATGTTCCTTGTCCAATCACCACAGAATATTCGAAGACACATGATTGCATCTAAAAAGGTAAAGATGGTCAAAAGTCAACTTGGAACATGATTAAATTTGCTGAGAAAAACATGGTGTGAACTGAAGGGTTACTGAGTGAAAATCATGTCCAGTATAAAACCTAAATTTTCTCTCAATCAATTGCAGGTGATGGAAAGTGTGTAATATGTGATTCATATGTGCGCCCATGCACACTGGTTCGGATATGTGACGAGTGTAACTATGGATCCTATCAAGGACGATGTGTAATATGCGGTGGTCCAGGAGTCTCTGATGCTTATTACTGTAAAGAATGTACCATACAGGAAAAAGACGTGAGTATCTCGTTTTTGAATTTTATGACACATTTGCCCTGCAATAGGTTTTGTATTAAAACTTCAGAATTCTTACTTGTCTGTGGGGCAACTACTTTACTGTCAAGAGGGAAAATTGAACCCTGAAGAAAAACACCATTTCAGTGGTGTCTAAACTCGTTTTAGATTTTGGGCTATTTGTTGACACTTTCCATGTTAAATTTTTCAGAGAGATGGTTGTCCAAAAATTGTCAATCTTGGAAGTGCAAAGACAGATTTATTCTACGAAAGAAAGAAGTATGGATTCAAGAAGAGATAGCCTTTGGAAAATCTTCTGGGTGACAATAAGGGTTTTGGGAGAAAGAAAGTAAAATAGTTGACATATGTTTTCATGTATCTTGCTCGGAATGGAATCACTCCAGTCCAGGGGAATATTTCCCCAAGAGTGTTAAATGCCAATGGACATAAACATGGACTGAAAATTTCCTGGGTATGGATAGGAAAAACGTCTTCTTCACAAGAAATGTTCCATTCCATTCTACATTTGCTTCGAAGGAGTAAACTTTTACTACCTTTTAAATCATGCATTTCAAACTTATAAACTTAATGGAAATAAAGGCATTTGTCATTTTATAAAAACTTGATGAATTCGTGTGTGTACATTTTGCAGACAAGAACAGGTTCTTGTATTATTCATTAACACTGCTTGAGGGCGACTGGCCTCCATATTCTTTAGTCTCAAGAGGATTACCCCAGTAGATGTCGCCTTGGCTGGCAAGACATTACTTCATATACTTGAAGCTCTCCGTGCCTGGTGGGCACATAAGTTTTTGGTCTTCAGTCTCCTCCCACTCCGATCGGCAGCCTGTCTGTGGATGTTTCCCGAGGTCAGACCAAGCTGTCTCATCTCCTTTTTGACTATTCGGTGCCAGGTCTTTTAAGGACGGTCTTGATTTCTTTTCGCCTTGGCTGTCCATTGTGTTTTGTGGCATTCAGCACACATCCCAGCCAACTCAAGACGTCGACCCTTTTGGCAATTGGTGCACACCGTTCTTTGGAGTGGGTCTATGTTGCTGATCCCGTTGGGCAAGACATGGAACAACCATATCACTGTGTACGACTGGGTCCAAATTTCTATGCAAGACATATCAAAGACCATCAATCAGTCAAGGCAGCAAGATTGCCCTGGATGTTCCTGTACCAATACATGTACTATTGTATTGTTCTTTAAGCTATCAGTGGTATAATCACCAATCAAATCCTCTAGCTTGGAGAGGCACATCAAGTCATGTACCTTTTCAGGGCTCATCCGAAATTTCAGGTGAAACTTAAGTAATCTGAAGAAAACTTGATTAATGTTCGAAAAATTTATTATATGCAAGCAAATAATCATAAAGTCACATAACTTGCTTATTTAGCTTCGTAATGACAAGATAAATGAGTGGTGGTCAGATTATGACACAACTCGACACTTTACATAGCACACGATTAGCTCCAGTCACCTTTGATACTCCTTTGCTGAGCTTGAATATAATGCCACATCACATCTTCATGTTTTGTTCACACTGAGCAAGAGTATGTACTTGCAGCACATAGCAAAAGTACTTTTCAATACAATGTAGTGGATCTCTTTCTAAGAAACAGCCATTTGTTCATCAATAGATTTGGCAATCCACTCGGGAGCTTGTTGTTCAATCTTTTCAATAATGTTATTCACTTGGAAGCATAGATTTTGAATCTGTTTGTCCCAGCTTGGTAACGCTTCTCGATCTGAAATAGTGCAGATGTTGATAATTAGCCCAAATATTTTAAGACCTCTGTAACACAAAATATCCAAAACCTTGCAAGTCACTATTTTTGTACCACCATCACCTTTTAGTATCTGAAAAGATGACTACTAGGAATTTCTATTGACCTGAGTAAATTCCTAGGTCTTTGAAGGATACAATTCCTTTGGACAGCATTGATCGGTGAGCTTCATATCCAAGGGACCGGTGAGAATATACTTACTTTCAAAATGAACAATTGAATCAATCTGGTCAATGCAACCATTCATTCGTCCCTCACTTATCATCTGAGATGCTATCTTTTCAGCCTGGAAAAGAGACATGATGGGTTCAGTTGAGCTTTGTTGAAAGTTTCATCACAAAGAAAAGGAACAAGGACATAAGTCAAAGATACAAGAGTGACAATGGGGTAGATTTATTTACGATCTGAACATACCTGATGGACTCGCTGCCACAGATTTCAACTCGCTCCCTAAATTTACCTTTAATAAGTGGATGACTTTGCAGTGAAACATAACAGTACCATACATCAAATAATATATGCCTGAAGCTACTGTTTACTAACCTTCATTGGAGGAATTTCTAAAAGAGATCCTAATTCCTCAAAGGAGATATTGTTGTAGAGTTTACTGGCAGAAAGTAGATTGTGTTCAATCACAGCACGGTCAAGGATGGTGGACCCTATGGGGAAATTAGAGGACCATTGAGAGCAGAAATGATTGTGGATTAACTACAGACAAGCAAAGTTCTATAAAATTCTATCATCAGTTTTTACAAAAATATGTAAGCGAGTCTATATACTTTTGGTTTTTTTGAGAGGTTGCTGCTGGTAAGAGTCCTTAGTCTTACCGTTGAAACTTCACATGCTATTAACTGAAAGCATCTGCTTTTGCGGAAAGCAATAACTAAAACAGCATTGATATATTTACCATCAGAAGTGACAGCTTTTTGGTGAGGTTGGAGGAGAGCTTCAAACTCTTGTAAATTGTTGCTTCGAATTATTCTATCCAAATACCTGAAAAGTAAATTTCATGATCAATATCTGAAAAACTTCTTAAGCTTATTCCTCATCATTCTTTCTTTTTTCTTTTAATTGGTAAAGTTTGCTTTACGTCAAAATATCCATAAGAATTCAGTTAAAAGTATGGGGAAAAAAACCTAAAATCTGATTATAATGGTAAAAAAAGTCAAGGCTATGACATGAATGAACACATTACAGTACATGTATATGTCCACCTGCCCCCGATTGTGACAGTTTCTTGATTGCACTATGGACAACATCCAACAATGTCAAAGACAAACTTACATTTTCTCCAGTATTCCATAATGTGGTAATGATTGGCATCTTTCATCTTTGAATAATGTGGCTAACATGCGTGATCTCTGTTGGCCTATTTAAAAGAAGAAGAAATACTGGATTCGACAAGAATGAATGTGACCTCAGTTGTGACAGTATCGTCTTCAATATGTTCCATGTAACCTTAGTGTTTGCCTAGCCTGATATTGGTTACTTGGTCAATTTGGCATTTCTTTCCAGGAGCATCAGAGTTTTACCATTTAAACTTTGTTTAAAGCTGTTGCCATATCATGTTTGAAGACAACCCCTTTCATGCCTATGGCAGGAAAAAAATCTGTACAAATTCCTTTGAAACCCTAGCATGACTCGTGAAGCCCATGAGTAATGCCATAAACTCACCAGCTGACGCCAAGATTGTGCAAATCAGTGCATTTTTCAATGCTGTAATTCTTTCATTTTCAGCAACAATTGGTTTGTATGAGAGTTCGTTATAACGCTGAGCAGCTTCAATGAACTTCCTCCGATAGTCAAGCACCCTAGCATAGCAAACCTGAAACAAGGATGAATGATATTGGCGATTATGAGCAGCTGTGATTAGAATGCAATACTTATAGTCGACAGTAATTGGAATATGACTTGGTCTCCTCACTGTTGAAGCATTACAAGATTTGACCAACATAGCATTATCATAGGTCATATTGTGCATGTTGAAAGGGAGTATGATGGTAGATGATGAAATGGTATTTAAACGTAGAATAGATATGAAAAGCTTGCAACATATTCATTTAAAGCCAGGTTACCTTGTAGTAAATCTGTAATTCTTCATTCTGTGAGTCAGCCTGGAGTAATGAAGCACGATTGATGTATGCTTCAGCCTGTACTGGATCATCATTCTCAAGATATAACCGTGCGATTTTGAGATATGTCTCTAACTTGTAGTCACTGGAATATTGCCTGAAAATGGACACTTTCATTGATTACCACAAGACCAGAAAAGGAATTTTTAATCTGGTGTGCAGAACTGTGAATATAGGCACCAACTGCTATAATGGGAAAATTTGAATACTCATTTATAACTTAACCTCCACCATGGAATTAGGCCCTTTAGCCAGGAGACACAAGAAATGGGTACCGGTCATAATTGATTTCCACGGACTACCATTACTCAAAAAGTCTGATGTTTACCGCTACTATGAAAAGCTTGGATATTATAAAGCTTGAAATGAAAGATGTTCTTTTGGTTTTTTAAAAATCTTACTTTTGTCCTGTCTCCAGAGGAATGCCAACCAACACATTAGCAGCTTCCTTCCAACAGCTTTCTCTTTCATAAATATTTGCAAGGTGTTGTCGAATTGATGCAACCTTGTACAAAAAGAAACAAAGACTTATTGAATAAACCTATCTGCCCTCTGCCACAAAATTGATTCGTTGATTAATGAAATCAAATTAAACTATTAGGCTTTTCCCATTTCTCAACTGAGTTTAAACAGCCCTAAGTAACTTTCCTGGCCTGTCTCGTTTTACGAGCAATGATACTACAAAGCCTCCCTCAGCAGGACCAGATATTTGATGGACAGACAACTTCAACCTGACAAGATATTTATGATACCATAACTGAGACTACTACAGTGTACAACTTCTACTGTTACTTCTACTACCACCATACTTGCTACTACTATTGTTGGAAACATCTTACCTGTTCTTCAAAGGAAATAACTCTCGGTTGTATCTTGTCTAGTGTGTAATGTGACACATCTTTTGCCTCATTATCAGGCAGTTTATTCAAGTGACTACAGAAATCTGTTAAGATTTGACGAGATACGACCAAGCTCACGTTCTCATTCACCACTGGAAAAAAATGTATCTTTAAACTGTGGTGACTGCAATTATACCTTGAGTCGTTCTTCTCTCCAGATCCATATTTGTCTTTGAACCACATATACTGCAAACTTCGGTGTTGTGAAACACCAGCTAGCAAAATGAACAGCGGTGTAAAGAATGAAATTCTTGATGACTTGAATAGATACTCTGAGAAGTACTATACTAGTATGTCAGCGATATAGTTAACATCTTATGTCCCAATCAACCCGCCAAATTATTTCTAAGGACGACTGTTAGTTAAAAGTATTCAAACACTGATGTTCCAATTTGAGGAAATTCACCTCTCACAAAAATCTGAAGACTGACTAGTTTCAAAGTGGTTTTTTTTAGACCAAACCCCTGGCGCTGGTGAATGTTTTATAAATGTTGACATTTGAAATACAACACAACAATATTACAGAAAATAATACAGCACTCACTTGCTTCAACAAACACTTTCAAACCTTCAGACAGGTCTGCACCTTGTGTCTTTAATGTTGCATCAAGGACAGTACGGTATCTGAATATAGGGAAAGAATACTGGGATCAGATGAATAGGCCGATAAGGCGATAGGGAAATTTTTAATCCATTTTTCCAAATGCCACGTTACTTTAAAAATGCCAAGGGCACGGTTGTTCATATAGCCTATAGGGTTGTACCGAGGGGACAAAGGCGAGTCAAGTTCAAAAGTTACATATATTTCGACTGTTTGCGACCATCTCTGCTGTGGTCTAATCAACCTGGTCACCAGGAGACATGTTGACACGTCTTTACAATAGCGTACAAGAGAACTCCTCCCTCTCACTAAACACAATGACATACAGAGGCATACATGTAATTTGTTCACAAAAATCAATGGCATCATCAATGGGCACCTGCTAGACCTGGAGTCGAGGTTGTATAGTGTACCCGTCAATATGTACAGCGGGGGTTGACAGGTCACAAACTGCTCCAGTTTGTTCTAAACGAAACGGAATATATGTCATCTAAACACTTATTTGGGTAAAAAAGAATATGTTGTATTCCAAAAAGTTAAATATATAGTTTACTTCTCAGTGAGGTCTTTATGAGAGCCTCCAGAATTAACCAACGCGGCGAGTTGTTGTTTTACGGACGCTGCCATCTTGAATTTTCTCCTGAAGTGTTCAATTTTGGCAAAATGGATTTGCTAAAAATCAAAATTAACAATTCATAATAAAATTGTATGAATAAAGCCACCTAATAGCATATTGCAATATATTAAAGTAAAGTATATGTTATTGAAATATGGGACAATCAACAAATTTGAACGTTTTTACATTTAATCAACAAATTAGATCAAGTAAAATATTTGGCTGCCAAAATTTTGCTTCGCGGAGTGTGTGTTGGAATCGTGTTATTCTGGGATAGCAATGGTGGGCGCGTGATTTTGAACAAATTCATAATGCCTTCCGATAGAACAGGTAAAATAAATAATAATCTAATGAATTCCTGGTGTTGTGTTCAAAGTATGTTATAGTACAATATCCGAAGCGTTAAGTTGTCAATTTTCACCGAGATCAGTCGAAAGAGCGCAGAGATTTTGGGAAGTCTGTTGGCTCGAAAGTCCGAAAAAGAAGCCGAAAACACTAAAATTTCCCTTTCTTTTCCATCGAATTTGACCACGAAATACCTCATTTCGGTGTCATTGAATGTTTCTTTGACATTAACATTGTTTTAGTGAGTTAGTGAATTGAGCGTGAAAAGAATTACTAATCCAAAACGTACAATCGGGCGTCGTTTTATTGGCCTATTCTTTGCATTCGCGACGTTCAAATTTCCCAGTCTTGGAGCGTGAAAATGGCGGGGCATTTGAGCAGCATCACAATAATACACTAGTACCATAATGCCGTGCACAGAACTATGCATATGAACACAGTAGGCTACCCCTGACATGTGTATTATGTTATGATGTAGTAGTGTAGGACCCCTTCCCTCTATACTCTGTTGATGTTGGCCCAATGTATTACCAATGACAATGTGGACGGGTGCTTTTCGTCTTCTTGCAATCTTGGTTTTGCTGTGTTTTTTGCCTGTTCACTTCAATGTTAGTTGAAAGTTGTTCTGTCGTGTTTGTGTTTGCCGTGTGTTGTTTTTTCTTATCCAAATATCACTCATGTTTTTTGTTTGTTTTAAAATATATCTTATCCTCTCTTTCAGAGGTCAGAGCAGCTATCGGGCATTGCATCCTCGTTGTTTTTAACGCTTGCTGACTGTTGTCTGTTCCATTTATTCAGGTATCCATTGTATTTTGATTAGTTGAATGTAATGTTGCGCGAGATTGTATTGCCACTTTTGCATTATATCGCCATTTATGTCATGACGTTAATTCCTTGGCGACAACGCTCTGTTTTGATTGGTTGTTTTAATCCATTTAAAATGTCATAAGAAATATACAACCAAGTCACTGGAGAAAAATATATTTAATATTTTCTCAATCTTCTTCCAGTGGTCACTAGGAGTAGTGGCAAATCTGTCACAGAATCGGCACCTTCAGAACGGTCCTCTCCCAGTACTGCAGTTACAATGAATAATATCAAGGAAGAAGTGGACATTACCGCGATGTCGGCCAATTTGTATGATCTTGGATCAGCGAATCAGATTACGGAGAATCCCGAGTTAGTTGCACTGGAAAACATAAAAGCAGAACTTGACAAGATTCAAGACTCGAACATTGAGGTGGTAACAGATGTACCTGAGGCAACCAAGACTGAGGTGGTGATAGAAGAGACACCAAATGTGAAAGTGGAATCAATTATTCAAGAAGTGGAAGTGTCGTCTATCATGGGTGGTCAGTCGACGCAAAACACAAGTCTGATTAATTCAGGTTTAAGCCTGTTGTCAGACCAGGCGACAACTATCATGGTGGGCAGTGAATTTGAAAATAAAGTACTTTCAACAGCTGCAGTTGTCAATGCTGGAGTAAAGCGGCCTGCTACATCATCGCCTCCACCACAGATGAAAGTTATCATACAAAAAAATCCGACAACGAACCAAACTCAGCCAGTTTTGTTTGCACAGTCTATGAGTGGCGTGAGCCAATCACAGCTTGTGAGCTCAGGTGGTCAAGGGTTCACTATCTTGTCTCCATCAGTCCAGGGAGCATCAACGCCGACAAAGACTATAACATTATCTCAAGCTGGCATTGTGTCGCCAGGTCGAACAATAGCACTGACTTCTCTCAGTAGCACCCCACCAAGGAGTATTATCCCACAACAGAAAATTGCCATTTCTCCAGCTAAAACACCTACAAAAATAACCATGATACCTGTATCCGGGAAGTCTCCCCACCGGGTGATTCCTTTACAGCATGTTGCAGGCTCTAATGTATTGACAATGATACCAAAAAATGCTTTGATCACAACAACAGCTTCTTCAGTGAGTGGGACTGTAATAGCATCAACATCTACGAAAACAATAACTTATTCTCCTCAAAGGGTTTTTATTCGGCAGCCATTCAGTGTGGTAAGTTAATATGAACCCACCCTTTTACAGCAGCAGGACTCCTGGAGTTAGATTAAATTAATAGATCGATGTCCTCAACCTTGACAGGCAACCAATATAGGAGAAACAATTCAAACAAGTAGTGGCCGTGACATTTCAAGGAGTCGACCCCTCTTCACTTGCCGGATGGCTACAGGCTACCACCTTGTTCCATAGCTACCAAACTACATTCAGACTTTGTTTCATGTAATTATTTTGTGGAACGAAACTTCCCAAGAAATGGTTTCACAGGTGTGATGTGAGTTGGTCACTGGGAAGTGGTGACAGTGATGTTGTATGAAAGAGTATGTGGTACACGATTGCCCTTCCTGTATTTTAAGCTGAATCACAGAAAATCAAATTATCCCAGTACAGTCGGGACAGTGTTCTATGTTTTAATAAGTATATCATTGCTGACATTTTCAGTTTTGATGACTAGCATCTTCTTTTCCAGGGAGGGAAACCTCAGACTAATGCAGCTGGTCAAACACTGAAGCAGATCACAATACCATTACAAAATACTCAGAATGTACAGCAGATTCAAGTACCAGGGAGCAAATTCAACTACATCAGACTTGTGTCAACTCCTGCATCACAGCAGCAGGCACAGACTCAAGGTAACAAACATAGAAAATCAGTCTTATTGTTTTACTGGTCAATACTTGATGACATATCCAGTTGGTTGGGATAGTTTTTTAGATGAATACTATTTTATAAGGGTGGGTAACCCCATAAATGGTGACTATTGTATAAATTTATTTTTTCATTTTAGGAAACAAACAAGCCACAATTGCTCCAGCTGGCCAGGCCAAGCAAATGGTTCCTCTGTCTGTTGGAAATACAACAGGACAAACCCTGAAATTTGCAGTGAGTGACAACAAGAATTATTATCTCAAGGCCTGTTTCTGAAACTGCAACTGAGCCAGAAGCTGATGTGCCTGAAGGACACAAATAAGCCAAATGTCAAACTGGTTTTAAAGTTAAAGATGTCAATTTATATCATCAGTAACACCTTGGTGACACTTGAGTGCGAATCTACAATTGGAGGACAAATATTAAATATTTCGACAGATACTGAGTGTTTCTTTTGTTTCTTCTCTTCAGGTTGCTCCAAAACCTGCTGCAAATCAGACGTCAACTGCACAGCCACAGACGCAGAGGTTACTTTTGCCAGCCACTAGTACTGTTCAGATCCGAGCAAGTGCAGCGCCTACACAAAGTTTAGCACCCATGAGACCTGTGACAACAGCAACATCCACTGCGTTATCACAGTTACCCCCTGGGACAACACTCATATCCACGGGTGGTAATGTCTCGGGAGTGCAAGGATTTGCTCTAGTGCCAGCTCAGTATATTTCAAATGTAAGTAAAGAGCCAAGCTGACATTTTGTTTCTCCCTACCATGGAGGACTTATGAGGTTTTGAAGTGTTTCCTTATCAGCACAGTATTGTGGATTTCTTTCTAATATTATTAAGTAATACTATCATGTGATGGCCGTGCTTTGGTTTTGGACATTTAATGTGAATATTTTTGCTAATGAAAAACCTGTCGGTCAACAGCTCTCGTAATTGATTCTCATATTCTATGATTCAGTTGCAGCAACAAGCTGGTCAGTCTTCACAGCCTGCTCAGCAGCAGTCCGTTCAGTCTAACTCTGCTAACAACAAAGACTACATACCTATAGCCAGTAATGATATGTCTGTGTCTAATGCTGTTGCATCCAGACATTTAAATGGGTGAGTTGTAAAAGTATGAATGAGGAATAAAAATGAGAACTTCTGTTTTTGCTTCTGATGTCCATATCATATGTGATGATAAATTTATGATAGGATGTTAGTTCTTATGAGAATTTGGAGTTCTCTATCTTTAGATATGTGGCTTGACTTTTTGACCTTCCTATCACATTTTAACCACCAAACACATGGCAAATATATTTTAGCCTCAAAATCTCTGTGAGTGGTATTTGATATTGCTTACAGTGCAATCTATCGCTAGTGCATGCTTTTTTCATGGCATTTTCTCTCGGAGATCTTCAGAAGAGGTTGAGATGTACAAAGATGTTCAATTGTATGATCTTTTTGTTTTAGTTCCAGCCCAATGGAAACGCCTGGTGGTCAGAGGCCAAGAAAACCATGCAACTGTACAAAATCTCAATGTTTGAAATTGTAAGTATCAAAAGAGCAGCAGGACTTAACAAAGTCCGTCAAAAATTGTTGTAGAACGATTCCAAGTTCCCATGAAGTCAACATTTCCCTGATTAAAACCAACAATGGAAAGTGTTATATAGTATTAAGGGAGCTGTACTGAAGATTGCATTTAATTTTTGGTGCTTCCAAGTGATGCCGAGTACTTTTTCTCTTCAGATACTGTGATTGTTTTGCCAATGGAGAATTCTGTCACAACTGCAACTGTACGAATTGTGCTAATAACTTGGAACACGAAGATGAGCGGTCACGAGCCATCAAATCATGTCTAGACAGAAACCCACATGCTTTTCATCCAAAAATAGGAAAAGGGACTGGTAAGTTATTTTGAGGCCCTCAACTAGCTGACTCAACTTACCATTGGAGATTATTACCGGTTCATAAAGTAAAAGAAAGAAAATAAGAGAAGACATGTTTTGTTTGCCTCGAGTTTGGTATTTCAGGTGAAACATGTTGGACTTGACTCCAATTAACCGTTGACATATGAACAGGTGTTGCATGTATTACTTTTTAACTTTTTTTCATGATTTCATTCCAAGCATATCTGTATTTTAGGTAAAATTGGTGATGGCGATCGGCGGCATAACAAAGGGTGCAATTGCAAAAAGTCTGGATGTTTGAAAAATTACTGTGAATGTTACGAAGTAAGTAGGTTCAAGTGCGGATTTGTTAAAACTTTGAGAGGACTGTGTCTAGAGAGCAAACTGCCACTACAAGCTGGGATTTTTTTCAGCTCTTATGACAAATAAATAATTGCTGTAAAAAATTTGGTGACAGTTTGACTTTGTTCACATTAATCAGCTATAAAATTCAAGCGTCATATCAAGATGATAGGTGTGATAATGCTGTTTTAAGTGGCCCATACTGTCACAGTGTTATCATTTGCTGATTCTTCAATTCTATATATTTACTTCTCAAAAAAACAGATATCCCCTATTCTTTGCTCTTGTCTTCAGGCAAAAATCACGTGTTCATCAATGTGTCGTTGTGTTGGTTGCAAGAACTTTGATGAGAGTCCTGAGCGCAAGACTCTGATGCATCTGGCAGATGCTGCTGAAGTGAGAGTGCAACAGCAGACCTCAGTCAGAACTAAGTTGTCTTCCCAAATGCAAGATGTACCATCCAAACATTCTCTGTCGGGGGCTGAAAGGTAAGGTGGAGGCAGGGTCAAAGCAACTCATCTAAGACAACTGATGCTTGTTGTGGTAAAAAGAACAAACTTTGGAAATTGCTTTTCTGAATTTCTCATTACAAGAGGATTTTGAGTTCCCATAGGTCCTTTCAGGAAAACAGGTTGGCCAGTTTCAGTTGGAACCAATAACTCTTTCTCTGAAGTTCTCTGCAGTGGAAGAGATCGCTTTTAGAGTCTCCAAAATCAATTCATCCTTGTGTCCTTTTCCAGGCTACCTTATACATTCATCACATCAGATGTTGCGGAGGCTACCTGTGTGTGTATGTTGGCACAAGCAGAAGATGCAGAAAGAACCCGGCAGCCACCTGTTATACACGAGAGAGCTATACTGGAAGAATTTGGCAGATGTCTTATGCAGATTATTGAGTCAGCAAACAGAACAAAAGGTATTGGCAATGGGTCTGTTATCAAAAAGTAAAAACGTCTTTGAATTGTCTTGCAGTGGATTTACTGAATCTGGTAATTAAAGTCAATGAGCTGGCATGAATTTGAAACATGGGAGTTGAATTATTGGAATTTTAAGTTGAGCCAAAGATAATGGCAGTTAGTCCTTTCACTGTAACAGGTCTCACAGAGGCACCCTGAGTTTCAGGGAAGCTACAAACTCAATACTTTATCTCTACCTGGAACAGACTGTTTGTTTTAACCCTTACTGTAACACATGATTAACGATTTATTTCTATTTTCTTTCAGCTGGCGGAGTTTCGATACCTCTGACTTAGCATTTCTACTCCAATACTAAATGTACATGTTTTGAGATGCTTGGGATGTGGTTGCTTATCTATGTCTTGTAAACTAGCAAGAATCTGGCTGGAAACATACTCATTTTGTGAACGACCTCGCAAAATCATGTTTGAAATGGCAGCTAATTTCCTCTCCTTTGAAAAGTTTTTTTCAGCCTGCGCTGTTTTCAGTCTTCATAACAGCTTATATCATAACAAAAGAACTGGTGTTCTTTTCACAAGGCAAACAATGACCTGTAGAAGTATAGTTCACCTAATACTGCTAGTTGTGTTTTCCCGAAAAATCCTTTTGTTCCTAAATATGAAGTCTACCTTGTCAAGCTCAAACCTGGTTATACTTGTTGAATAATAACTAGAACCCTACCATGTAAATCATTGAAAGTCTGCCTCGTGTAACCAGCTAGAGGAAATGTTAGGTTTGAATTGCTTTTGGAAACTATGGTGTTCAATATTCTATTTCCAAGGGTTGTTATATTGTAGATTTGATATGAGTATACAAGTCCTCAACAGATCCCAGAGTTCAAATCAAGACTACTGTAAACCTACCCTGAGAAATGTGCCACATGACATAAATTAGGCATATTGCCCCCCAAGGAAATATGGCAGGATCAGACCTGTATGTAAAGCTGCCATTGTATCTAGCTCTTGTATAAATTCTGAAAGACGCGCAATTTGTATTTTTGTATAAAGCTGAAATAATGATTAAGGACTAAAATGTTAGTGTTAGTTTTCTTGTTTTAATGGCGCAAAATACAATGTAAATAGGCTTTACATGTATTTGCTCAGTGATTTATTTATTTTATCGTGTACATTGATTTAAGGACTGGATTTATTTGGTATTGGCAGTCGGTTGAGTTGTAACATGACAGTAATGAACTGATTACATTTGTTAATCTTATCATGGAATAGATTCTGTAATGATAATATAATGTCTGTCGAAGGGGCCATCAATAAAATATGTTCCGCTATGCATCAAAACCCAATTTGCAGACCCCAGTACTCAAAATGGCTGTTTTGTACAAAGGGAATTCTTCTGTACAGGTGGTGGAATATAAATACCAAAATTTTTGGACCTACCCCTTTTGGGTACATATTAGGCCCACCTCCTTTTTGGATGACCGTAATTTTTTATTCAGATACTAGGTCCAGACAGCTCAGAATGTGCTTGCCTGTCCAGCCACACTTAATCCTTATTTTTTGGGCAACAAGACATTGACCTGTTGAAAAAATGCAAGTGTCTTGATGGAGAGAATAGGATAGAAAACTGTTTATCCTCTTCATTACCTAAAGATTAAACGTTCTGTGTGCAGCTATTTTCAAACATTTACCAAATTTTGTTACAATTGTATTTAGTTCTGTGTGCCTTTGCTGAATGTAAAAGAGGTTGTTTCAAAAAACACCATGAATACATTGCATATTGTCGTTTGGAAGAACAAAATACCTACAACAAGTAAACACTGGGGGTTTTTTTGTTCCATAGAGAAATAGTGTACATTTACTTTCTTGCTTGGATGAAGGGTTTAAGCGTGGTTCACATTGTACATTTCACATTGTACTTGATGTAAATATTGCAGAGGCTTCACAAAACACAGGGCTCAAGCTAAACGTGGACTTTCTTGATCAGCCTTGACAAAATCTCAGGAGTCCTGTAACAATTCTTAAGTTGACAGTTTTAAAAGTGAGGGTCCTGGGCCAAGTTTCATGTTTCAAAATACACTTTTTAGGGGTTATCTTGAGCTCTGAAACATGGCCATGGAGATTATCAGATTTTTTATGTGCAATGAAATATTATTAGGACAACCTTGCTTTGGAGCATTTATCATGTTTACAGTACTATCGAATTCGATAATTATAATTTTCTGTGCAGTATTCTAGTAGACATATTTCACTGGATGGAGACTAATCTCATTGTCAATTGAGATGCTTGCAGTAAAAACTTACAGAATTGGTTCAGGATTTTCCCTCTTCAGTTGAATATAATTATTGTACATATTTGGTTTTATCCATCCCTAGAATAGTGAGCATCCAATGATTGTTTCCTTCTATAAATAAGATAATATATATACACTACACTGTACACATTATGGAAGTGAAGCTTGTTACAAAATGAACTGTAATAAATTAATTTTCATTTATCTGCGTGCTTTGTCTTGTTTTTTGGCCATTCAGGTTGATGTCAATTGACATGTTATGAGTACATGATTCACAAATGGAATGTAGGTGTAAGTTGATTGAAATGTTGTTAAATCTAAAGGTTTGAAGATCAGTGACTGCACCTATATTTAATCAGAGGGTACAGGGAAGGCCTCCTATATTAAACAACTGACAAGGTCAATAGAGGGGTGCTCCAAACAAGCCCCTGAGCCTGCCACTGGTGAAACTCTCGTCCACCGTCGTTTATCCCATCAGAGAATCATATCTCCTGTCGTTGGTGTTGGAAGATGGCTTGTGGCTGTGCTGAACCTGATTGACAACTAAAGCAAGTCATTATCTATCAAATTCCCTTAGTTTGATACTGATTACCTTCCTGAGGCATGAAAACCAATTAATTACAGGACCCACAGCCTGAAATTGGCTTAGGCGACAGTGGCGCTGTTTCGTGGCAAAAAATAGAACTGAAATATTCGTCCAAAATTTGCAGTTCCACTTCCTGCCGCTAGATGGCAATACTATCGCCTAAGTCACTTTCCTATGAAATTGAGCATGTTTTTTGGCCTTTTGCATAAATAGATTTTTGGTATTGCCAATTAGGCCTACATAAGACACAGGGTGTGGCCCTTTAGCTGTATACAAATTTGAATTTCGTGCCATTCTTCACTTCACTTCACTTCATTAAGGCGCCACCACCTGATCGACGGCGAAACTGAAAACAACATTACGGCGTTTCCGAGAATGTTGTGGTCGGAAGTGAAAAGCGTTTTCTGATTTGATCAGGGGTTGTCAAAAGAATGGCAAAAGTTAGGTGATAGTTTGTAAGTATATTGGGATACCGGAAGTTGTCACCTTTTTTGAACGGTTTATGCCGCCGCGTTTGCTGAATATTTAGAACAAATACATGCTGTCCGAGAAAAAGATTAAAATACACTAGGCTACTCAGTATGTACTCAGTCCGTATGGGTTCAATTGTCGGATGAAGCCTGTTGGGTGACAGTGACAAATACTGACATAGTGACTATAGTCACTGAAGAAGTCAGAAAGAAGAGAAAGAATAAAGTTCCTGTTTGGGAGCCCCTGTTTGTTTCATGATTCCATATGCTATCCTCGGGCCAGACTGAAGAAGGTGGGGTGGTGAGGACTAATACTAAAATACAGGCCCTGCCTCAAACAATCAAGACAAAGAGACCAAAACACTATAGTTTATAATATAGATTCATGCACTTGATTGGGAACAACGTTTACGAAGACGTCACGTCACGTTACAGTAATATAAAATCGTCAGAGCTGCAATGCATCGTGACATGATGACGGCCAACACTGTAAACGTTTTTCCAAATCAAGTGTATGAATCTATAGAGGTATTTCGTACTAACCTAAAGGCTAGCTACTAACAGCGGCGCACCACACTCCCCACCCTCGGTATTTATACACTCTTTGATAGTGTCCTACCCGAGTATAAGAAGAAGAAGTGGTACTAAAGACCATTTTTCGACAAACAGTGGAGAACGAACCAGTCCAAAGCCAAAACAAACAAAACATCGCACACTCCGAACACGCCTAAAAGGCCTAAGCCAACTTCGGACAATGTCATAAGCCACCGTCTGCCACTGTTGTGGGTGTGACTTGTGAATTTACAAGTTAGGTGTCATGTGTGAGGAAATCGGTCAACAGTAGTTTGAATAGAATTTGGGATGCTGGACAATAGGGAGCGGAGGAGTTGCATTCTAGCCTGAACAGGTGTTGTGGCTTGTTTGTTACTTGGGGCGTGCCTCTTAAGTTAAAGTACACTTATGATTGAAGGCCATTGGCATTGTGATAGTGAGAATGTAATGGATATTGAGTGTTCAGGCCGCCACTTGTGTTGTTGTTATTCAGCTCCCATGACTTGAAATGGGAGTGGAATCAAACTTGATATGATGATGTGGGTTTTTACTCCTACCCTGTTACCTTCATGTCCTACATGGAAAATATTACTTAATTTAGATGATCGCTTATGATAAGATTTGGGAATTAGTAACTTCTGTAAAATCACATAGGCTTGAGTGTATTACATCATGGACGATAATTTGGCCAACTTTTCTTTCATAATTTGAAACAATTGATGCATTTGCTGTCTGTAAAGTTTGTAGGAAGGTCATGGTTAAATAATGTATCAAAACTAAACAAGTGATGACGACATTGTATGACTGAGGCCATTAATCGCAAGCCCTGTGGCGTGTGCTTGTGCACATTACATTTTGATCACTTTCAGCATTGATCTTCTCCCAAATACTGACGTGGTGTATGTTGGAATCAATCTCTTGAAGTCAGGTGGCCATATAATTTCTCTCTAGTCTATGGATGAAATCAATTGATCAAAATAATCAATTGCTCTCCTCTGACTAATAGAAACATCACGCCTACATATTTGAAAGACCTGCAGATGCAGCTGGTTGATTCTTGTAAGACTAATTATGCAGTCGAATTGTTTTGACATTATTGAGTCAATTGATGATAACTACCAATCATTCTGGAAACTGAAACTAGATATAATTATTATTAGGAACAATCCTTTTTCATTTTCATTATCTGTCAGTGTCACTGTGGCCTAAGGTGTTAAAATCACGATCCAGTTAATTTAACACAAAACCTGGTCTCGGTGTCTATTGTGAAACACACAGTAATTACTGCCCACAGTATAGCATGCATATTTTCACTTGTTCATGTGAATAAAAATCAGCAGGAATGCTCAACACGTCCAAATCAGGCACGCGGGGATGTATTGATTTTTATTTGAGGAGTATAGGTTGCGCTAGCTGTTCCAGGTATGTGATATCTACCTGTGTGCAGTTTTCCATTGATCTGTGAATAGCACATTACAATACCATCATTGGGTGTGTTCACACGGTGTTGCATATTGGGCAAACATTATTACTACCCAACTGTTAGAAGTAAATTTTCACCTGGGACATACTGTGAATAACATGCTTTAGTTGGATAACACGACTCTGTTACATATTTGGATAGTTCATAATGTTCCGTTTAGTTTGATTGGATATGTATTCAATTTAGTCCATGGATGTTGCTGTTTTACCCGGTGAGTGTACCAATATAAGGGGGTCCTGTTATATTTAGGTTCAACAAAAGCATGGATTTTTGATAATAAATAAAAAAAGACAATGGTTGTAAAACAAGCAAGTTGGCCTGTCATCTTTTTACACCATGTGAAATTGCAGAAGCCCTTCATTTCACTTTTTGGATGTTCCCTCACTTCAGTTTTTAGCTTGTAGCTTGAAGGATTGACCACTAAAGCTTGAAATTGAAATCCTAAAGCAATTAGAACTCCTTCAAAACGATGTGAATGCCAATTTCAAGGGTGGGGGTCTATTCTTTGTTTTTCAGAAAACAGCTTCCCAGGTTTTAAATGGGTGTTCACCTACATTTATCTCCTGGGCAGTTTAATCCCACAAGGAATATTCTAAGAATTTCATGCAAGAATATGGATCTGGGACACAGTAAAAACATCATGTAAAATTTGTTTGACAAATAACAGAGAAAAAAGCCCCTGGCAAAGAAATATAATGAAAGAAGCTCATTTCCTTTGATTCAGGCTCATTTCTTTGTCCTTGAGATTTTGAATTTTGTGTATTATTATCAATCACCTAACACTGACAGTTGAGTTTCTGTGGGACCTTTTGGTAGTTTGGCTATTGGTCATTCAATTGTCCCTATTTGTTGAAGCCCAACTGATGCTATCTCTAATGATTAATTGACACTTATTGAAACCTGTTGGCTCTCCTCATATAATGAGATGATATTCCATGTGTTATCTTGCGACATCTCAAAATGAAGATGTTCCCGCTTTTGTCCCTCTTGAATAAGGATCCCGTTGTTAGTTTTAACTTGTTGGTGCAAGTTTGTTGACTTTGATTGGGGTGAATAGTGCAGTCTTCTTTGTGTTTGTCACTCCTTACATGCCTTTTAGACAGTCAGTCCCGCTCTTTGGTTGTACTGAGTTGTTCTCTGCGTTAGTTTCTCTCCTTGGTCCTATAGGATGATTTGACTTCCCCCACCACAGCCAAATTAGATTGAATTGGAACTAGACTGAAACTTCTGCTTAGCATGCCACTGGAACCACACTGCCACAGGCAATACATGTAAAACTTGCTTCAGTAGTATTAATTATGTGATTATTGCATACAATTTCAAAAACATGTTCTTTCAGATGATATTGATAATGATTGTAATTTGTTGTCATCAAAAGAGCAGTGTAATGCAGTCAGGCTCAATCATCACACAAGACTCAATTGTTGCCTCCCACCCCACACTTTGCCACATTTGTCACTTCAGTCACCGTTGTAGTGTTCTGTTACCACATTGGTTTCATTACATTACAACCGGTGTCTATTGTCAAGTTTATTCACTTATTGATCAGCATGAGACAATTCATCCATTCCCACCTGTCTCTTGTTTGGTGACGGTGTCAAAATCAATATTTGTATTAAAATTGAATGGAAAAGAGGTTTCACTTTTGTGCTGGAATAAACAATCTCTGCAATGTTTCGGTGCAAAAATATTTTGACTTTTTAAAGAAGCTAATTTAAAAATCCCCAGTTCACGAGTTGTTGGGTGTGGTGCTCACAATTTCAATATATGAAATCAGTCTGTGTTGATTGCTGTAATTATCAAAGGTCAGGAGAAATCAATGGCTGAATTTGCTCATGGAATGAAAATGAAATGCGTCTGAACGTAAGTGCCATATATCCTGTTATGGAAATCATGATAATTGTACAATATTCAGTTGCAGAATTCCATTGATTGACCCTATTTCATGAATTATTGCTATTATTAGAAAAAACTGGGATTAATTTTTTTTAATTTTCTAGGTTATTTTCAGGATGTTGATTGCAGTTGCAGTTCTGTGCACCAAAAAAAGTTGAGATAAAAATTGTGTTTCGAAAATATCAACCAAATTGCAATCTCTAAGTCTAATCCCCTCCAGGTCATTCTTTAAAAATAAGTTTACCTTTGTGCAGATCTATGAGAGATGATCTGCTTAAAACACTTATGCTTTGCCTTTAACTTAACCTATCTTGGCTTTAGATCTTGGTCTTACTCTTTCTGAACACTCTGAACACTCTGCTAACAATTAAATTTGCTATATAATTTTTCATTGTGTCCATTGTTGTTGTAAATAAAGTAATATTGACTTATTTGCAAGTGGTGACGTGATACGTCAAATTATGATGTGATCAGATTTGGGGGATTTTTATTTCACGGATCCTTGGTTTTATCCCTATGAGAGTTCTTGGGAACTTTGCCACAAGTATTTATACACTTGTCATTATGTGACAATGTCATTTTTGTCAGACATGTTCTTCAAGTCTTCGATCAGATGTCTTTCGTTTCACTGTCTAGTGTTATGGTTTTGTCCTTGCAGTATTTAGGACCATAGTACTCTTCCTGGTTTGTGTGTTGATGTTGCATGATTTCAGGATAACTATCATTGTAACAAGTGCTAACATGTTATTTCAAAAACAAAGGACTAATTGTGACTTCAGGATTTGATCAAATATGATACCAGCCATAGACATGGATTTGGCTTTAACCTTGCTTTTCTCAATCAGTCCATATCGTCTAGCTCTAGCTGTGGCTGTAGCATCACATCTCATCTGTTATATTGACAGAATGTCTGCAAAAGCCAGGAAGGGTATTGCAATGCAAGGATAAAATGATGGCCACAGCATGTATCTGTACAACTTACAACAGAAAATTTATATAATCATTCCATCTTTCCAGATTTTGCTGAAGTCCCCCTCCCCACCCATCCCGAACACTGCCTGTGATATTCTCAACCACAATGGTTCCATTGTACAAAGATGTTCTAATAGGAATTGCTGCATTCTTATGCCTGGTCACAAGAGGTAAGATATATTGATATTTTTTATTCTGCATGAGTTGTCCTGTGCTTTACTGACATTGTGCCTTGCTATATGTTTCAGGCACTTTGAATTTTGTCATTAGTTGGTAGTTTTTACTGCATGTATTGCGACATTTTCCTTTAATTTTCACAGCATTCACTAAATTGATTTTAGTGGACATTTGTTCCCAGTATATTGGTCAATAGCTAAATAATGATTCCTATTGATATTCTGATGCATGTGATTCGAGGAAATTATAAATTTTGTAGTAACACTATGAAATACCTACTAGTCTTATGTTTCCATTTTACAGCAATGCATGGTCTCATCTTACATCTTATAAAAGTTTGAGTGAATGAAAAGTCCCCTGCCTTCCAGATCAATAAATCTCCCTGACAACTTTAGAATGCCCACTATTTGCATTGAAATGGTTGCTCTAGCAACATAAATTATAAATGGCCACCCGTAACTTTTTTAAGAGATGAGACTTCAAAGTAGGTTTGAAAGGTTTCAGGTTGTTGCGTTATTTTTTATCGCGTTGTAGTGCAAAATTAAATGAGAAAGTGATAAGCCACCTGGTTTGTCAGCTGATTTTTCTAATGTCCACATGACATGCATGATATCTGATGATCTGTGGACTGATGGTTCAAAGATACTGTGTTGATGCCATAGGCCCAATAGCATGTTGAGACGCATCTCTTACACCTAGGCCTATTTCATGTAAGACAGGCCTTTCATAGAGGCGTCTCTCAAATGGCTTAATTGCGTCTACATAGAATCTGAGCCCATCTTGATTGACTTGATATATATTCCTGTCAGTTGTGACCAGTTGAGTATCCGCTGCTCTGATCGCAGTCCATGCCATTGTTATGATTGAATGTAAAACATTGATACGTTCTTTCTGATCAGGTCCTGCTGTTTCTTTATGTTTTCAAACAATGGAGCTTTAAAGACCACATCGCTGTATTCTTTCATGAGATAACGACAAAGACAAAGTGGTAACATGCTGCTGAGTGGCATATGGCCAGTCAAACTATCACAGATTTCGCCACTGGAAAAAGAATGTGTGGAATTTGTTCAGGCCATATGTTACTTGTTTTCAGGATCGTAATTGCTGTGATTGATTTTGTTGTCACTACAACAGGAATCTAATGACTTCTTCAGTAAAACCAGCAGCGCAATAAATTGGACAGCAGTATCATATTGGCATATTCATCATCTAATCTGAAAGAAAATATATCAAA